>NW_020171510.1:2217748-2517748 GCF_001040885.1 Strongyloides ratti | reverse complement strand
ACAAAAAATTTATTTTTTTGGATATTTTTTAGATTTATTTAAAATTACTAGGTTGATATAGTTCTATAAGATTTTGAAATTTAGTTGATTTTATTATCACATAAAAAATATACAAGTGACTGTTAAACAAGAAAAAATATTTAATAATAAATATCTTGTTTTAATATTTCAAGCTTTTACTAAAAAACACTAATTTTACATTAATTTAATTGATAACTAAAAAAAATTATCAAATGTTATAAATAAAAACATTTTTTTTACATTTTTTTAATGACAATAAGCAAATATTCTTATTGAATCAAATATTTCTTTGTTTTTTTTACTGTTTAAATTAAATGTATCAAATGATTTTACTTGAATTAGAAAATATTTCCTAATAAAAATAATTATCATTGATAAATTATTTAATGTTTAGTTATTAAATAAATTAAAAATCATAAATGTGTTATTTTTTTCATTAATTTTGATAAAAAAAATATTTTTTTTAATTTATGAATTATTATTGTAAAAAAATTTAAAACAAAAAAAAATACAAATTAAGAAATATTTAATTTTAATAGGAATGCAGAGATTATCTTATTACAACATTAAAATTTTTTTTAATCATTTGCCAAATAAAATTTATATAAGAATATTTAATAATTAATAAAATAGGATATATAAAATGATATTAATTTTTCGATACAAAAATAGTAGATTATTAATTAATCACTACTTTTTCAATGACAATATTATTTTAAATATAAATATAGGCATCCAAAAAAATTTTAAAAAAATTCTTAAAAAAAGACAAAAATTTTATTATATTTTTTTTTCAATACATACAATAATTTATTAATGATATTTTATGCAATTTTAGTAAAAAAAAATCTAAAGTATTTATTTAATATATCATAAAAAAAATTTTTTTTTGATAAAAAGTTTTACAATTATAAGTAAAAAAAATTTTTTTAATTTCATAAATACATAAGTTCATGAAAACAAATAATATTTATATGAAAATTTATGAATTAAGAAGAGTTTATTTTCTACTACAAAATAATTTTAGTATCGTTAATAAGAATTAAAATAAGAAAAGTTATATATTTGTAGTCGTAAGAAGTTATTTTTGTGACAGACTGTATATTGATAAAAGCAATATATGAATAACTTTATTATTTGTTTGTATTGTGTTATATGTATTTATTATACAAATATCTTAAAATAAGTAATCTTTTACTTATTATAATATAATACATATATATATATAAATATATGAATGTATTTCTTATTCTTACAAATTTAGCATCATTACTTTGTTAAGTTTATAAATTATCTAATCAAAAACACAACCGTTTATTATATCATTCGATCATGCAAAAACTAATAAATATTTTGTAATCAAATATATTATTTTCTTATCATTTTATTATGAAAGATAAAATAAAGGAAAAATTTGTGATCAAAACTATACATCCCATAATATTAATCAACGATAATTATTTTTTTAAATTTTAGATTGAAAAAGTAATATAATGATTAAAAAAATTTTTTGTTGTTGTAATGATAATTATACTAGTGAAGAAATAACTAATGAATGCAAGTTTCATTTATTCATTTTTTGTAAATATTTTATTTAAGGTAATATATCAAATGAATGTAAAAAAAAAGTTTTGATATTTTTAAATCCAAATTCAGGTTCTGGAACAACATTGATTGATTTTAATAAAAGATTATTGCCAGCATTAAGGAAAAATAATATTTTTTTTGAAGTTATAAGAACAGGTAATATTTTATATTTATATAATTAATATATAAAAATTTTATAGAAGGAAAAAATCATTGTTTAGAAGTGGCTAAAAATATAAAAAACTTGTATGAATATAATGCTGTTATTATCATGTCAGGAGATGGCTTAATTTTTGAATGGATTAATGGAATATGTCAAAGAGATAATAAAATTGAAATTTTTAATAATATACCTATTGGTATTGTTCCAACTGGATCAGGAAATGGTTTACTATCATCTATCTTTTTTGCAAATAATATATCACTTCAAAAACAAGGTTTTCAAGAACGAGCAATTGAAATAATTAGTAGTAATAGTGCAGTTTCATCTTATGTTAATCTTATACATATTGAAAGTGAAAGTAGTAATTATACTTCATTTTTATCAGTTGGATGGGGACTGTTAGCTAATATTGGTAAGTATTTTAATTATTATTTTACTTTTTAACTAAATTTTATATAGATATTGATAGTGAAAGATGGAGAAAAACTTTAGGATCACATAGGTTTTTTTTAGAAGCACTTTTAAAAGTTGTTCATATACCTTCATACAAAGGAAAACTTTGGTATACTAAAAGAAATCCAAATATAAATTATGAAAATTTTAAAAATGAAAGAAAAAATTTTGTATATTCAGATGATAAAATTATAAAAAAAACAGATTCTCAATTAGAATTTGATAGAGAAAGTAATCAACAAGAAGATGATTTAAGAATATATCACCTTAATAAAAATATTCCATCAATAAAAGACCCAATTCCAACATCATGGAATGTAATTGATGAAGAATTTGTTTTTATTTATGCTGTTACATTATCACATATAAGTAGAGATGGATTTTATATGCCACCAGCAAAATTGGATGATCCTAATATTTATTTAACTTATTGTCTACGCAAAGATTTACCCTCAAGAAGAAAAATAATAAAATTTTTAATAGATATCGAAGATGGAAAACATTGCAATCATTCATTTATTAATATTATTAAAGTTGATTCATTTAGATTAGAATCACAAACAAATGATAGTCCAATTGTTATTGATGGTGAAAAAATTAATGAAAAAGTAATACAGGCAACGACTACTGAATTAAAAATGAGTGTTATTTGTAATAAGGAAGATTCATGATTTTATAATATAATTAAAATGTTTTAAAACAAAAAAAACTATAAAATAAATGTTAAAAAAGGCATATATATAATATATATTTATTTTAATTATAATTTAAACTAGGTTTAACGTAAATATCAAAAAAGTTTAATTACATTTATAAAGATAATTATTATAAATACTAGAAATAAAAATCAATTGTTTATTTTTTTCATTATTCAATCGCATTTATATGAATAAATTTAAAAACTAATTTAATTATTTTCATTTTTTACATCGATAACACATAATACCGTTACTTGTACTAATTAATATTAAGAAAAAATTATACAAAAAAAATAATATAATTAAATAGCACTTTTTTTAAAAATAAAAAAATTTTTTCATAATTTTCAAACAAATAATTAATTGAAAACCTGGTAAATAATAACTAACAATAAAAATAAATACATGAATATAACAAAAAAAATATCTAGATTAAAATCATATTTTCCTTATTTAAATAACATATTATAAATAAAAAAAGTATTTATATAAACAATTAAATCAAATAAAAAAAAAGATACAAATATAAGATTAACTTCTTACAAGTATCAACTAACTCTTTATATATATATTTTTTTTTAACTGTTTAAAACAAAAAATTGTTATATTCACAAATTTTGTATGACTGATTTATTTTGAAGTGATGTAAAAGAAAATGTTTTAAAAAATTTAAATTTATACTTATTTATGTAAGTTAATAAACATTTTTTTATTTGCCTTAATTTTTCTTAATCAATATTTATATTATTTTTAATTTTGATTATATCATTAATCAATTAATTTTTCTTAATTTTTTTTTGGTTAAAAATAATATTTTATCGTTTTTAAAAATGTAAATAAAGAATATTACTTATATGCTTTATTTTATTTTTGAAAATATAAAATTACAAAAATAAAATTTCAAAAATCTTTTTTTTTTTCAAAATATAAAATTATTTTAAATAAATATTTATATTTTTTAAAAAAAATTTATACAAATTTAATATTTAAAAAATAAAATAATATTAAGTTAATGAAATTAACATGTGAGTATGTAAATCGTGCAAGATTTTTATCAAATATATCTTGGACGAAAAACATACCCATTTGTAGATTTCATTTATACTTTAAGTATGTATCATAAATTAATATTTATTATTATTATACTATATAAATATTGAAAGATTAAATTAAAAGTATATAGGAAAGCATTCTTAAAATAAATTTTTACTTTTAGATTGATTTATATACACTTGAAAAAAAGGAGGAGAAAATATATTTCAGATTCAAACACTACTTCAATTGACATCATCACATTTTATTATTTTTCTAGTATATCTTGAGGTTCTTTTTATTAGATTTCCTTATTGACAGCAACTTGACAGCAAAAAAGCGCAGATGTTTTTAGAAACACGCTAGGATACGCCTTAAGGTATAAATGTTAAAACCGCCTAAAACAATACTTAAAATAAAGTTATTTCTATAAGCATTTTTATAAATAAATAAGAATATTTTGTATGAGAAAAATCTATAAATCTTAAAAGTAACTGTCAATCAAATTTTGATTTCTATATATATCATTTTTATATAATAAATTTTATAAATAAAACCATTTTTTAGAAAATTTAATTTTGTAAATAAAAAAAAAATTTTGATTAAAACTTGATTATATATTAATCAAAATAGATTAATTAAAGAATAAGGTAAAAAATATTAAATAATTAAATGAAAAAAGTTAAATTAAAATATAATAATATTTATCAATTTATATTAGTAAAATTTTTTATTAATAAAATATTCATTATTTAAATAATCTTAAACATATATAAATAAAATTGGTCAACTATTTTTGTCAGACAAAAATTAAATAAACATGTTTTAATTTTTTTTCATTTGTATACTAAAAATCTTTTAATGTCTATTAAAAATTTTATATAAAAGATTCTTCTTTCTTTCATAACTATTTCTTCTATTTTAATTATATTTTATTTTGATCTTAAATTACTATATTAAAATAAAAGTAATTAAATTTTATTGAACATTTTGGTATATAAATGTATAAAAATTTAACTAAAAGAATTTTATTTATTTAAAAAAAAAGTTTATATATACTTTAATATTTATAAATAACATTTTTAATTTTATTAAAATTTTATCTGTATAAACTTGCTTAAATCATCTTTACAAAATTAAAAGGTAAATTTGTTAAATACTTTTCTTTTTTATCTTAAAACTTAATCAACTTTTTCTTATATCTTTCTACTATCTATTTATCTATCTATCATTCTCTCTTCAATTTTCAATCATTAAATGTAAAAATTATTAGTTAATGATAAAATAAATGTAAAGTATTGAAAATGAAGTACTAAGATAAATGACGACAATCATATTATAGTATAATTTTATATTCTTTTATGTTCAAAATGTACAATCTAAATATTACTTTATACATTAAAACAATCAGCTCACTTTTTTTTAATTTTCAAATAATTTTCAATCTTTTTTTTTTTCACTATCTAATATGTACTTTTATATATATTATCATGTTTAATTTAGATTATCATTTATGTTCCTTTTTTTCTCTATCAATATTTCTCTATACCCTCTCACTATATAATATTTGTTATTTTAAAATAGGTTATTTAACTAATGTTTTATCATTACCAATTAATATATATACATATATATATTTTTTTTTTTATTTTGTTATTGATATAGTTCAATAGTTAAAAATTAATGTTTCTTAGACATTAAACATCTTTCTAATTTTAATTTATTTACTGACATTTGAATTTATGTTTTCCAGACAAAAGACCGCCAACTTGTATACACATAACGGTTGGTTTGATAAAACGATAGGCTTGTCATTCAATGGCAGTATCTGTATATGTTTGTGGGCAGGTCTATTATAAGATTAGTTGAGGTCGCAAAAATACATTTAAAAGCAGTTGTAATGTGGACCTTATCGTCAGTTTCACTTTTTCTTTATTTCAATGTTTTATGGTAGTGAATTAAATATATAAAGTCTGCATATACATATATATTATATCTTTTTTCTATATATATATATGTATATAACTTCTCTTGTCCAACTTATATGTCATTTCGTAACCACAGTAATATATATATATATATATTTATACATATATATATATATTGTTCTCAAATGTCTACTCTTTTATAAAACGTTTAAATTCTCTCATTTCTCTACCAACTGTTATATTATTAGTAGTGGGCATATCTTTCTACATAATTTAGAATGAATTGCCTATAAAAAAGTAATGTTGTTATATTTTATATTAGTCTTTTTAATTTCATTGTAGGTATAACTTATATATAAATAATACATTAAAATTGTTAACATAAAAAAAAACTCAGTTTTAAAATAAGTTATTTAATACAATTTTACTTTTTATAAAATATATAAACCTATTTTAAAATTGTGCCTTTTTTTACTTTTATTGTGTCTTTTACATATTTATTGATTTGTCAATGTGACGTCGTAGCGATGCGATTTTTTTTTATTGAGTTTAAGTTATATGTTTTGTAATACTATTTAAACTATTTTTGTTATAAATATTTCTTATTTTGTGGCTTGGATCTTTCTGCAAACATGTTTCAAATACATTTTTGCGACCGAATCCAGGCCACGAAATTTGAAGTATTATTTAAATAAAGTAAAGGGTTAGTTATTAAATTGTCATCAAAATTTATACATTATTTCTTCTCGCAGTTGGATCGATCAGCAAAAAACGTTTAAAAATTTTTTGCGACTGTATCCAAACTACGGGAATTAATTATGTTTTTATTTTTAAAATTTTTTTTCTGTTTCATATTTCATGGACTGGATAGTTGCAAACATAATATTTATTTATTTTTGCGACCAAATCCAGGCCACGTAATATGAAGCATTATTAAATCTTTTTTATTAAATTTTATTCATCTTCATGGTTGGATCGATCAGCAAATACACATTAGATAATGTCTTTGCGACCGAATCCAGGCCACGAAGGTGTATAAAAATTGTATACCTTAATAAATTTTTTTTATTATTATATTATTTATGAGATGCATGTATAATTATATTTATATATACAGTTACACGTCATATGAAATTACTAAAAGTATTTTTACTTTCGTGGTTGGATCAGTTTGCAAACATATAATCTTCAAATTTTTTTGCGACCGAATCCAGGCCACGGAAGGAAAAGTAACAAAATTTAAAAAAATAAAATGTTAAAATTTATTAGATATTTATCTCGTGGTTGGATCGATCTGCAAACATGATATGTAATCGTTTTTGCGACCGAATCCAGGCCACGAAATTTCTATCAAAAAAATTTTTTTCTTATGTGGAAAAATAAAGAAATTATCTTCGTGGTTGGAATGGTCAGCAAATATATTTTTATATAAGTATATACATTATTTGCGACCAAATCCAGGCCACGAAAGTAAGTTCCTTTTAATTTAAATAATATTTTTGTTACATATATTAAAAAGATATATATTTTGAAAAATATGTTATGTACCATTTTATGCAATTCCCAACAATATATATATATATATTTTATTTACGGCCTGGTTAGTCGCAAAGAATTTTTTAGTGATTCTTTGCGATTGTTTCCAGGCCAGCAAATAAAGTATTGTTTTTCAAATTCATACGATTTTTCCTTGAATAATATTTAATTTTTGTTATTTTCAAATTGTAAATAAAAATATAAGAAAGAATATTTTAATTTAAAAATATTAAAAAGAAGACTTTTTGTAATATAAAATGAAAAAAAAACATTATTACTATCAAATTTTAATTATTAAAATGAATATAAATTTTTAAGAAAGCTTGTTTTGTTACTCAGTACGTAACAAAGATTAATTAAATACAAATATCTTTGCAACGTATCTGGGTTTACAAAATTAGCATACTTTAAAAATTTAAATGGTAATATAGTTAATGACAGATTCCTGAAAATTTTATCTTATCTTTTATAAGTTATCAAAAACTAATAAGAATTAATTAAAATTATCAGAAAGCATATGATGATAAAATTATTAATTAAATATATTAATTATAACATTTTATTTTATATTTGAAATAAATTGAATAGAACTCAGTTTTTTTAACTTTTGTATTAATAATAAAATTTGATATAATCATTTTACAAATTTTTTTAAATGTTATAATTCTAAAATAAAATATAATATTAAAAATTTAATATTACAAATGCACCTCTTATTATGTCCTCTACAAATAATAAATAACAATTTAATTTTTATTAATTTTAATAAATTATAATTTATATTTATTTTACACAACAAAAATATATAATGCCTTACTTTTTAAACTAGAGATTTAAATGTTGTAAATTATAAAAACATGTTTTAAAATAATATTTAAGAGACATATTATTTAAATATATTAAAGTAAATGAATAATTCTTTTGCTTTAAAATATCAAATATTTTTTTTTGATACCAATCATTTGATAAAAATAAATATATATAATCACTTTAAGTCAAAATTTCAATCAAATAGATATTTGTATTTAAAATTATAATAATATGTTAAAATAAACAATCTTTCATTTTTTGTTTATCGAAAGAATCAAATAGATAATATTTTCAATTAATAAACAGTTATCAATGTATTTTATCAAGGAATATTAAAAAATATTATTTAAAAAAAAATTTTTGTTATAATTTTTCATAGAATTATTTGTTAATATTTTACATAAATTTACATGTTAATGATCAATAAAAGTTAAAATTTGTTAACTTATTTACATCTAAGATAGTAAAAAAAAAGTATATTTATATTTTTAAACAACTCATTTGATAATTGTTCTTGTTCAAATATATTTATTATATACTTCTTAACACGATACGCCTTATATTAATGTCCAGAAATAATACTTTTGTGGTATGTCGCGTCTTATATACATGTTGTCGTTTATGTGGTAAAATACCTAGATTTTATTCATGTGTTTAACACATATATATACACACAATTTATATATATATATATGTTATATTAAGAAAAATTACAATTTATCTTAATCATGTTTAGGTTATTGAGATGTAACTTTCATTTTTTCATTTTCACTATTTCTCTATCTTTATATATTTTTATTTCTTTTAAATTTATATATTATCATTAAATTAGATACTTAATATTAATAAGTAATTTTTTTTTAGTAAATTTTTTTCCTTTTGACATAATATGCGAGCGCAATATAGTTGGGTAACCTGGTTAACAAGACCAATTAATATGACTAATATATTATCACATTATATTCCATTAACAGGAGTTGCTGCACATGGACTTTTTACAGCAAATATTTTTTCTCCTGGTTTGTTAAAAAATATATGTGATGAGTGGGATGTTGTTGCATCAAAATCACTCATAGCAACATCACTTGTAGGAAGTGGGTTTTTTGTTTTCTATAGACCCCATCTTTATCAAACATCAAAATGGAATCGTGTTGAATACAGTGTTTTCTCTTCTGTTATCTATAATTTTGGTACTATTTTATTAGCTGTTTTTTTAAAACCATTAATACCAAAAAAGTAAGTTTTATAATATTTTTATTAAAAAAAATATATTTATTGTAGATTATCAACTTCTTTTAAAGCAATTATTGCATTTGGAATTTCAGCATTTTTAACAAGTAGGACAATTAAATATCTTAACCATATAGATGAAAGAACTATAGTTAAGAAGGATCAAAAATTTACTCACATTGAATAAGTTATAATTTTGTTTATTTTTTTAGTTAGTTTCAAATTATATTAATTTCGAATAACAATAAATTTTTGTTTGTTAAATTAACTTTACACAAAATTCAGGTAAAATTATATTTTAACGTCTTTAAAATGTTACACTAAGTTAATATTATAACAAGTAAAAATATTTAAATTTATTGTTTTTATTTATTTGCGTACATTTTGCATAACAAAAAAAAATGTATATATGTAATTACAAATATGTTATGAAGAATTTTCTGCTTGACTATCAAATCTTCTTCTATTTATATTGAGACTTTTATTTGGCTCTGAATTATTCCAACTATTTCTTCCAGAACCACGACTTTGTAAATATCTTTGTCCAACAGTATTATTTTTAATTAATTCAGGAAGAAGATTAGAATCACGTAAATTATCTTGACTAAATTGTCCTATATCAGATGAGAAATTATCCTCAAATATTCTAACTAATTCTTGATTGTTACTTTCACTTGTTGTTGGTATACGTTTTTTATTTTTTTCAATTATTCCAAGAAGTACTTTTATATAATCTGTTTGTTTATCATTCAATATTGATATTGTTTTATATCTTTCATTTAATGTTTCTATGAATTTTGAGTTAGCTTTAGCTTGCCTAGCAGTAAGAATTTTTATTTCCTTATTTTTATGATATTCTAAAGCTAATGTTTGTTCTAACTGTCTATATTTTTGTATAAGTGATTTAAATTCTTTTCTTGAATTATTTAATTGTTGTTGCATTCTAATTAATTCATCCTCTTTACATATAAGAACATTTCTTAGAGATTCAACATCACCTTTACTGGTTTGTTTTTTTGATTCTTCAATTAAATTTTCATTTTTTAATTTATATTCATTTAACCTTTCTGTCAATTGCGAATTTATGTCATTACATTCATTGAATGATTTTTCAATATTACTAAGTTTATTAATATCATTTTTTAACAATTCGTTCTCATATTCAAGATCACGTATAACAGCTAAATAGTTTGACTCTATATCACTTAGCTCATTTTTATGAATATAATCATTATTTCTTTTTAATTTTTCTATTTTTATTTTTAATTCTTCATTTTCATTTTTAAGATTTATTAGTTTATTTCTCCATAAGGTCATTTCTTCTTTTTGTTTATCAATTTCTTTCTGTTTTTCAAGTTGAACATCTGTAATATATTGATTTAGACAATTTACTTCAGCAACAAGTGATTTGTTAGTTAATTCTAAATATTTAAAATATTTATTTTTATTTTTTTCTCGTAAAAATCGATTATATAAACATTTAATTCTTTCTAAGTACATTAATCTTGAATACCTTTCAAATAATAAATGTTGATTAACTAGTATTAATCTTGTTTTGAGAACATCTATTTTATCTTTTTCATTTAATTTTTCCATCATTTTTTTCATATCATCATACATAATACCAGGAAAACGATCTCCTAATCCTAAATTTATAAGACATTCATGATGAATTTTACTTGCTTGCATATATTTATCCTTTTTTTTTTGAAAAAGATTTGATATAATAACATCAGGTTTATTAGTAATATTTTCTTTATACTTTTTACAAAAATCACAATTTAAATTTTCTAAAATATTTGGTAATGATTTCCATTTATCTTTTTTTAATATATTTTCATTACTATTTTTTAATAATGAATTATTTGATTGTTTTATTTCACAAAAATTATATTCACTTTTAATACTTTGTTTTTTTTGAAAATTTATAAATTCAATATCATAATCACTTAAATAACCTTCTTCTAATATTTTAATTTCCTTTCCCTTATATTCTTTAATTATATTATCTTTTTTTGGAGGTATTACTTTTGTTCTTACATCATCTAATATTTCTTTGTTAGAAGATAAATTAAAAATATTTCTTTGTTCTTTGGCATTGTTTAATTCATTTGATACTTTTCTACTATTACTATTTGATATTGTAAATAAATCTTTGTCATATATTTCTTCATTCTCTTCATCAAATACAATTTCTTTTCCAATATCAATAACATCATTATTTGTCAAAAAATTATCAATAGCCAAATAACTATCATTACAAAGAAAATTTTCATTTGATTTAATAAATGTTATATTATAATCTTCATTATATACAGATAAATTATTAAATTCATTCCAAATATCATGTGGTTTGGTAAAATTTAAATGAATTCCTTCATCTTCATCAATTTCATCTTTAGTTATTAATATTGGATTAAATTTTACAGATGAAAAGAATTTTTCGATAATTTGATTAAAAATATCATTTGTAATTTTACCTAATTTATATTGTTTTTTAATATAATTAACTAATGTATTAGGAAACATTCCATAAAATATTGTAAATGCTTCTTTAAGAGAAAAATGAATATTTAATTTATAAGATATATCATCATCTTCATTTTTATTTTCCATTTTGAGAATTGTAAAAAGATATTCAAAACATTTAATAAATATTTGACATATTAATTCTAAAGTACTTTTTGGTAATTTAGGACAATGTGGTAAAAGACAAGAAGTAAAGTATAAACCAGCTGATTTTAATAATGGATCCATACTATCATATATATAATTTCTTAATATTTTTTCAAAAAAATTATTATAAAATGGAAATTTTGATATCCATGTTGAAGAATTTTGTGTCAAATGTACCAATAATATTAATGTAACATGTGGATTTTCTTCAAGATGTTTTTCTATTGATTCAATTAAAATTTTATCATATGGTACTTTAACATTACATAATATTTCAATGCATCTAAATGAACGTGTTCTTAAAAATTCATCAACCAACTCAACAATACATACACCTTAAAAATAAAAAAACTATTTTTTAAAAAAATTGTTTTGTTTATTTCTTTAATTTACCTTTATCAATAAATTCATTTAGTTTTTCTTTTGCTTCATTCACTTCATTAACATTAAGTGACTCAAGTTTTTGAATATATTTTTTTAAAACTTTTGGATTTTGAATACGAACCATTTAAAAAATATAAATGAATAATTAAATTTAATAATAATGAATTAAGTCAAATTAAATATAAAATTATATAAAGAAAAAATAATTATTTTAAATGTGATAGAAGTATATATATATATAATATAATTTGCATAAACATTTTACCAACGTTGTAAGAGCATACCGGATTTTTTAAATATATTTCGCTTTTATATATAAAATAATATCTTAATTGATTGTAAAAATGTTATAATTAATTTTTAATTTAATGAAAAAAGTACATTTAATTATATAATATTTTTTTTTCAAACGTATTCGATGATATAATTATGACTAGAATTATTTACATGTAAAAATATATGGTTTGAATTAGTTGATAAAGAAACACATATGAGAAAAATTTAGTTATAAAATTTTATTTCAATTGAAAATAGAAAATTTGTTAAAATATATAATTTTATAGTTTTAAAATATTTCAATAATAAAAAATTATTGTAAGAAATTTTTTAAACTAAATCAGAGAAAAATTAATTTAATGTTATTGTTTAAAATTTGAAAGAAAAATCATGTTAATATAACAATATTTTATTACACAAAGTATCGGATAAAATGATCATTAAAAATTGTCTAATATATTATTTTTTTATGATGTTGATAACTCGATTGAAACATTTTGATATTTATTTATACTTTGCTGTTAAGATTTTTTAATATTTTTGTATTTGTTCTTACTTCAAATTAATGTTTTGAAATAAAATATAGTTGCAAAAATTTTAAATATGTTAACAATGTTTTAATCAGTAAGTAGCATTAGCTATATATGTCTTCTTTTAATAAGAAATATTAATATAAAAGCAACTTTATTTTGACATTTAATTTTAAATACAAAAAACAAAATTTTACATTGTAAGTATTTTTAATTTATAGATATATTTTAAAAATTCAATTCACAAAAAACTTTGAATCTACTATTTTATATTAGATTCTTAAAAATATATTATTTTTTTATATTTTTATATAATTGCTTTTGAATTGTTATCGATAATTTAAAAAATGGCATTTTTATTAAAATTAACAGCTTTTATAAACTGTTTTTTTGTAAAATTTAAAATTGTTTTTGAATTAAAAAGAAAATTTGTAATTGATCATAAATTATTTTCAACATTTTTATAAAGTTAATTTAATGTTAATAAATGACAAAAATTCTACAAAGAAGTATTACATTTAAAAAATTACTAATGTTAAATTAGAATTTTGTTCTAATTAAGTTTAATTATCTAATATATTTGATCATTTAAAAGATTATAGTTATAATTTTCTGTAATTTACTAAAATACATCTTAATTTAAAATATTTAATTAATTAAAAAACTAATAAACAAAAATAAAAAAAATGAAAAAGTACTTTATTAAATATATATAACAGTAGTAGATGTTTTTATTATTATCGTATCAATATAAATCATTTTTCACATTATATTATATTTTTTTCTTTATTGACTATTTTTTTTTATTATTATAAACTTTTTAAGTTGTATAGAATAAATTATAATTTTAATATTCATTTTATTTTAAAAATGAAAAGTTTTAATAATTGTAATGTTGTAATATCATTGTAATTTAACATTTCTTGTAATAATTATTATTTTTTGCAAAAATGTACTTATAAAGTTAATTAATTATGATATGCTTTTTATTAATAAAGATATAAATGAGACATAAACTTAAATTATTTATTTATTCAAATAATTTAGTAAAAGTGGGATTGAAAAGTATGAAATTTTCATGCAACTTTAAACAAAAAATAAATAAAATAGAAAAAACTTTGAATATATATATTGTAATTCAGAATTTTAATTATTCAAATTTTTAAAAAAGGGCACTGATAAAACATCAATTTTTATATAAATATACTATATAATTCTACTATTTTTTTAATTTTTTCAATGATTAAAAAAATGATATATATTTATTATTATGGGCTTTTTCTCAAATATAATATGTTTAAGCAAACATTTATATTTAAGAAAATTTTTATCGTGTTTCATTAAATTTTTTTTTACGACATGTTGCATATACTATCAATTTTAAAAAATTAAAAAAGTTTTAACTTTAAAACTTTCTATTTTATTGCTATTTTTTATAACATAGTTTAAAAATTTTTGACTTCATAACATGATAAGATTCTTGAAAGAAACGTGTTATTGTGAGATAAAAAATTATATGATAAAATAATAATTTTATTATTATATGTTTTTAAATCTTTTTTTAAATGTTTATATTAGTTAATGTTTATGTAATTATGTATAAATTGAAATCATTTATTTACAGAAAACATTATTTGATATATTTCTGTTTCATTAAAAGACAATAAAAAAAATATTAACATACTTTTAAAAGAAATATATGATATTAAAAATAAAATTTTCTTAAAACACATTATTTTTTCAACGTATGAAGAATATTCGTAAAATAAAATAGTATAGTTATAACTGAAAGATTTATTTTAATTATTTGTAGATATTAAAATTAAGTTATTTTTGTTAAAAAGTTGTATTAATAATAAAATAATACTTATAATTGTTTTATAATGGAATTTAATTGTAAATATTTTTAATGAAATAGCAAAAATTGATTTATTGTAAACTTTTTTATTTAATAAATTAGGCAATAATATCACAAGCTATTTATTTAATTTAATTTATAATATTTTTGAATTCACTTAACTTAGAAAGGATAATAATAAATATTTACATTATGAAAACGTAGATTAGTAAAAACAAAATAAATAAAAACTTTTGTTAAATATATAACAATTAATCAAAACTATAGTAATTTACGATCACTGATAATATATTATAAATGATAGACAAAAAATAGCAATTAAAAATTAGTAAATACTTTGCAAATTAAAAAAATAGTGTTGAATTTAATTTTCAATATTCAAAAAATCCATATATATAGGTAAACAATTAATAAAAAAGTTTTTTTGATTTTTATATTTTAAATAAACTTTTCTCTTAAAAAAAAATGCGCTGATAACAAAAACAACAATCATTATTCAAAAAGTTGCATTTTCATAAAGATAATGTAGTTAAAAGAGTAAAAATATAAATGCTGCAAAATAATTTTTTTGAAGCAAAGTTTAACCTAATAGCAAAAAATAGCTAAAAAAACTTGTTTTTGATAATGTCTCTGAATAAAAATTAATTTTTAAAAAAATTATGACATTTTGCAAATTTCAAAAACTCATAACTTTCTCATAATCTAACTTATCAAAAAAAAACGGGTCTTGGACATTTTTGTTATCTACATTTTGACAACCTTACCGATTTTTTTATCATTTCCTGCTATCAAATTGACCTTAGCAATGTAAAAATTTTTAAAAATTATTTTTACATTTTTTTGGACGTATTATATCATTTTGAAAAGTGATTTTATGATCATGGTGACATGAAATATGTATTTTTTTGACATTATTTTCAATGATTAATGTGATATCACAAAAACAAATTTCATTCTCGAGATATATTTAAAAATAAAAGAAAAGTGTTATAAAAAAAATTTATACAAATAATTTTTTAACATTTTAACTAATTCAACCAAACAATTTTACTAATTTTTAAAAAATAACAATTGTTATATCAATATTAATGTAAACAATAAAAAAATTTTTTTTTATAAATAATTTATCTATTTAAAAATTAATTAATAAATATTAAAAAAATTTTTTTGAAAAATATTGCGTTATTTAATACTTATAACTTTATGAATAAAGCTATGTATCAAATGTCTTTATTTTTAACATATATTAAACTATAAATTATAAATAAAATATTTTGAAAGATAAAATGTTTAAATATTTTTAATAACATATTTAAATATATAAATATATACTTTAGATGAAAATAAAATTATTTTTATTACAATAATGATGTTTTATAAAAGACAAAAAATAATTTTTAAAGGAGATTAAACAAAAAGATAATGGAGATTACAACGCAGACTAAATGTTGCAATTAGAAAAATAAAAAAAGACAATTTTAATATTATTACAAAAAACAAAAACTACATTTTGTATTTTTTATATTATTTAATTTTTCTTTAAATAAAATAATATAAAATAAAAATTTTATCATTATATTTTTATAATGAAAAAAAAATTTAAACATTCTATTTAGTATAAAATAGATTTTTATGATTCATTTTTCATTTCAATTTTTAATTTAACTTTAAACAAGTGCGTGTTTCGTACACGTTTGCTCGCATAGCATGACTTCGTTTACTATATTAATTTTAATAGAATTTATAGAATTAATTAATCTAATAATTTTTTAATTAAAAAAATTTAAATATGCTTTAAATATTACAATATTTATTTTTTACAAATATTAAAATAGCGATAGAAATTTTTAATAATTTATCATTATACATTTAAATAATAAAATTAATTTACTTATATGACTATTACTAATTCATGCAACAGATATATCTAGAAAATCTTGAGTAAGTGGTTTTTAAGAGATCGTTTTTGTAGCAAGTTCAATAATTTTTTATGATAACGTTTTTTATTTTGCTTACTTATTTGGAACTTGTTGATATGACCATTTGACTACCACTTCCTATATTGATCTAACTCGACTTAAAGCTACATATAATTGTCCATGTGCAAATAGGCTTTCTTCAAGATAAAGACCAACTTTTTCTAAAGTTTGTCTTTGTGATTTATTAATTGTCATACAAAAGCCGAGTTTTACTGGATATTGGTACCTTGTAAATGGAATAGGTATTCTTAAATCAATTGGAGTATGCAATATTCTTGGAATGTGGAATATTTTTTCCCCGTCTAATGATTTACATTTCAGCAATTTTTGTGATCCATCACTCGTTACAACAGCTTCTTGAAATATCATTCTTGTTCCATTACATAATCCTTTTTTTATATTTAAATTTCTAAGACATATTAAAATACATCCTTTAGAAATTTTTAATTCATGTAATGGATATCCTGATGGATTATATGTACTTAAAGTGTCACAATCAAATTCTAATTCTTCGGCATTTTTTTGAAAATCATTTTCAAAGTATAATGTATTATTTGATAAATATGTTTCTTGTAAATCTTTATGAAAATATTTATTTTATATTTTTTCATTAATTCTGTTAACAACACTATTTGCTGATGTTAGAATTACAGAATTTTTGCTTTTTGAAATCTCATAATTTCTCTTTCCAAATACATATTCAATGAAATAATTATCATAACCGGTAAAAATCATTTCTTTAGGAATTGTGACAAATCTATGGTTGTCCATTCTAACATCTAATGAATATGTAACTGATGAGTTGTATGTTTCACCATTACCAATTTTTAATAAAAATTGAGCAAAATCACTTTCTCCATGTCCAACTCTCATATTTTCAGTTAAAAATATTCTTTTTACTTGATTTTTACTGGTAAAATATTTGGATGATAATATTGTTGATGCTATTATCTCTGCAGTAGTTGATGAATCTGAAATAGGTAAACATTGTCAAAAATCACCATCTAAGACAATGACTTTTCCACAAAAAGGACAATTATAATTTTTAGTATTTTTTTGTAATGCCATATTAATATATTGAAGTTGTTTTTTACTTAACATTGATACTTCGTCAATAAAAATAGCAGATGCATTTTTTAATCGGAAAATATCTGATTCAGTCATTGTTCGAATTAATTTTTTATCAACAACATAATCTTTTCTATTTATATTTAAAGGCAGTTTTAAAAATGAATGTACAGTTTGTCCTTCTGGTAGTAATGAAGCTGCTATTCCAGTTGATGCTAAATTTACATATGTTTTACCTTCAGTTCTTAGATATGTTGAAATCATTTGATAAACATATGTTTTTCCAGTACCTGCTGGACCTTCTATCATCATTACTTTATATTCTCTATCTACATTAAGTAAAAGTTTAAAAAAATTAAAAGCATTTATTTGTTCTTTTTTTGCATTGGAAATATAAAGTTGTAGAAGTTTTAGATCATCTTCATTATTTTTTCCTTCATTATCAATTATTATATCATAATTAATATTTTTCAATGGTAAATCTGTATTAGAAAAATTATAACCATTGGCTGATAATTTTAAACTTATATCATATAACAAATGATTATTTGCTCTTAGCATAACTATTTCTTCATCAATAGGTATCTCTCTAATATTTGTTTGATATCTTGATAAATATATTTGATTCATATAGTCTTTATGTAGATTAAATATTTTTTTATGTTCTTTGAATTCGGGATCAAAACATATATAGATAACAAATGCATTAATAAATTCTTGAGGAGTTAATAAATTCTTCAATTCAATAAAATAATTTAACTCCAAAGCACCATGTTCTATTAAATTTAAATATTTTGCTGCATCTGTGTATGTTGGAAATTCTATACTATCTATAGTTTTCAAATCATCAAAAGATGTAATACCTTTTCTATGAATTAATAAACTTCTCATTGCAAATAATTCTTTATTTTCTTTAGAAATTGGTACTATACGACCAATTGCTTTTCTTTTATTAATTCTTCTAATCCATGCACCTTTTTTATGGCGTGGTATTGTATTATCATCTTTTAAATATAATGGATCCCATTTAAAGATAGTTGGAACTTTTTCATATGTTAAATTAAGAACATTTGTATCAGGATTATCTTTTTTTTTCATTTTTTATCAAATCGAAGTATGCCATTAATTTTGATTTACCAATTGTGTTTGCTGACATTAGGTGAAGTAAGGCATCAGTATCATTATTTATATCAGTACCATATAAAAAATTATTATAATTTATATTTCGAATTTTCTTTAAAAAAATTTTTTCAAAATAGTTTTTTAAGATCAAGGTAATTTAATAATTCATTAGGATAATTTTTTGTTAATTTTTTAGATTCATTAATTTTTCTTTTTTTTACAGCATTTTATTCCGATTTTTTTATTGCTAAAATATATTGCCTCACAAAATTTACACTTATTTCTATTATAAATATTACCAAAATTTCTAAGAGATGACTTTAAATATTGTAATGTTGTAAATTTTAATAATTTATGATTTTTTTATATTAAAAATTTTGTAATTTAGTATTAATAATAATTTATTAATATTATTGTTTCTTAAATTTATTCGAATCATATTATTATTATAAATATATTCTACATTAATGCCATTGTTATTTATTATATTTCTTAGAATTGTTTTTCTTTTTCTATTTTATTAATTAAAAAATTAAAATTTTTATCATTTTGTACAAGATTATCATATTTATCATCTGATTTAATAAAATTTTATCTATTTTATTTTAAAACAAAGATTGCAATCACGAAATAAAATACCAGAATTTTTAAAATTTTTCTTTTCTACTTTATCAATATTATTGTTTTAATTTATTTTTTATTTTTTTTTATACATTTAAAATATCACTAATTTCTTCATCTTCTTTCTCACAAAAAACTTTTAAATCAAAATCTGCATGATTTTATATTGATTTTATTAATATTAAAATGTATTTCAAAAGTTACTTCATATAGATATCCGCTGTAATAAATATATACTAATAGTCATTTATTAATATCGTTTATAGTTTATTCATAACTCTATAAATTTCGATAATCCAATTTTAAAATTTAAGCTTTTATTAAAAAACTTTTACTGTGATATCAAGGGAATCACTATATATATTGTTTTTTATGAAAATCTCTATTATATATTTATAATATGTTTAGAAATAATTCTAGATATATTTTGCTTTCTTATAATTCCACTAATAAAAGCAAAGCAAAACATTTCAATGCTTGATTACAATATTAATATAGTAATCGTTAACATATTTTTTTTAATGATTTGTTTAAGTTTTAACAATTTTAATAAATAGGGAGTTGACTTTGATATTGATACAACAACTCGAAACCATCTAATTTGTCTTTAAATACAACACATTTATCACCTACAAAAAGTACTTGATGTTTAAAGCATTCTTCAATAGCAATATTGATATCAATTACATTCTAAACTTCTAAATGCCTTTTGATATCTTCATTATTACAATCTATAAAAATATGGTATTTCCAGAACTGAATTGTTTATATTTTTGATGAGGCAATTATAAAATTTATTTCGTTTCATAAAATCACTTCGATCTGAGAAACAATCGATGATATAGGATGTCGAAAAAAATGGTAAATATTAAATTGCCGTTAACTAAGGTCATTTAAAGTTAAATTAAAAATTGAAATGAAAAATGAATCATAAAAATCTATTTTATACTAAATAGAATGTTTAAATTTTTTTTTCATTATAAAAATATAATGATAAAATTTTTATTTTATATTATTTTATTTAAAGAAAAACAATAAAAAAATCAAAATGTAGTTTTTGTTTATTGTAATAATATTAAAATTGTCTTTTTTTATTTTTCTAATTGTAACATTAAGTATGCGTTGTAATCTCCATTATCTTTTTGTTTAATCTCCTTTTGAAATTATTTTTTGTCTTTTATAAAACATCATTATTGTAATAAAAATAATTACATCTTCATCTAAAGTATATGTTTATATATTTTAATATGTTATTAAAAATATTTAAACATTTTATCTTTCAAAACATTTTATTTGTAATTTATAGTTTAATATATGTTAAAAATAAAGACATTTGATACATAGCTTTATTCATAAAGTTATAAGTATTAAATAACAAAACGTAATATTTTTAAAAAAAATTTTTTTAATATTTATTAATTAATTTTTAAATAGATAAATTATTTATAAAAAAAATTAAAAAACAATTTTTTTATTGTTTACATTAATATTGATATAACAATTGTTATTTTTTAAAAATTAGTAAAATTGTTTGGTTGAATTAGTTAAAATGTTAAAAAATTATTTGTATAAATTTTTTTTAATAACACTTTTCTTTTATTTTTAAATATATCTCGAGAATGAAATTTGTTTTGTGATATCACATTAATCATTGAAAATAATGTCAAAAAAATACATATTTCATGTCACCATGATCATAAAATCACCTTTCAAAATGATATAATACGTCCAAAAAAATGTAAAAATAATTTTTAAAAATTTTTACATTGCTAAGGTCAATTTGATAGCAGGAAATGATAAAAAAATCGGTAAGGTTGTCAAAATGTAGGTAACAAAAATGTCCAAGACCTGTTTTTTTTGATAAGTTAGATTATGAGAAAGTTATGAGTTTTTGAAATTTGCAAAATGTCATAATTTTTTTAAAAATTAATTTTTATTCAGAAACATTATCAAAAACAAGTTTTTGAGCTATTTTTTGCTGTTAGGTTAAACTTTGCTTCAAAAAAATTATTTTGCAGCATTTAATATTTTTACTCTTTTAACTACATTATCTCTATAAAAACGCAACTTTTTAAATAATGATTGTTGTTTTTGTTATCAGCGCATTTTTTTCTAAGAGAAAAGTTTATTTAAAATATAAAAATCAAAAAAACTTTTTTATTAATTTTTTACCTATATATACGAATATTTTAGCAAAGATGGAGAAACAAACAAAGTTAATGTAAAAATGTTATACTATGATAATAATAAAGATTAAGTATCAACCTATCAAAAAGTAAAATTTTTTGTACCAACCGATACAATATGAAATTATTTGAATATACAATTTTATGTAATACTGTTACTATTGAAGTTTTGTATATTTATGAAAAACCAAAAAAAGAAAATAATACAATATTTTTAACATATTAAAATGAAGACAATAATTTATTATATGAAACTGATATTAATACTGATAATGATGTTTTATTTCATCTAATAACAGCAAATATAGTAGGCAAATCAAAATTAATGGTCTATTTTGATTTAATGAAAAATAAAAAAAATTAAGAAAATCCAGATACAAATCTTATTAATTTAGCATATAAAAATATTCCAACTATCTTTAAATGGGATCCTCTATATTCAAAAGATGATAATACAATACCACGCCATAAAAAAGGTGCATGGATTAGAAGAATTAATAAAAGAAAAGTAATTGGTCATATAGTACCAATTTCTAAAGAAAATAAAAAATTAATTGCAATGAGAAGTTTATTAATTCATAGAAAAGGTATTACATCATTTGATGCTTTGAAAACAATAGATAGTATAGAATTTCAAACATAAACCGATGAAGCTAAATATTTAAATTTAATAGAACATGGTGCTTTGGAGTTAAATTATTTTATTGAATTGAAGAATTTATTAACTCCTCAAGAATTTATTAATGCATTTGTTATTTATATATATTTTGATCCTGAATTTAAAGAAAATAAAAAAATATTTAATCTACATAAAGACTATATGAATCAAATATATTTAGAAAGGTACAGTAAAAATAATTTAAGAATTCCTATTAATGAAGAAATAGTAAATTATCGAGCTAATAATCATTTACTTTATGATATTAGTATAAAATTATCTGTAAATGGTTTTAACTTATCAAAAACAAATTTGCTATTAGAAACTATTAATTATATTTAAATTATTGATAATGATGAAATAAATAATAAAAATGATTTGAAATTATTAGAAACTTATATAAATAATGCAACAAAGTATCAAATATATACGTTTAATTTCTTTAAACAAATTCTTGATATAGATAGGGATTCAAAAGTAATGATGATCGAAAGACCTACCGGAACTGGAAAACATATGTATATCAATAGATTTCAACATACTTAAGAACACAAAACAAAACTTATGTAAATTTAGCAACTACAAGAATCGCTGCATCATTACTTTATGAAGGGCAGACGATTCATTCATTTTGAAAATGCCTTTGAATATAAACAATAAAAATTTTTTTGTCGAAAAAAAATGTTAGAATGATGAATGATTCAGATAGGTATAGGTTACGAAGTGTTTCTGCCATTTTACCTATTATACAAGATTCAACCACCCAAGAAATATTATCATCCACCACACCTACTTCAAAATATTTTACAAATAGAAATGAAGTAAAAAGAATATTTTTAGAAAAAAAACATGAGAGAAGGTAGTGAGGAATGTGATTTTGTCAAATTTTTATCACTTATCGGCAATGGTGAAACATACGATTCATCAGTTACATATTCATTAGATGTTAGAATGGACAACCATAGATTTGTCACAATTCCTAAGGAAATGATATTTGATGGTGGTGATAATCAATTTATTGAGTATGTATTTGGAAAAATAAAGTATGATATTTTAAAAAATAAAAATTCAGCAATATTAGCGTCAACAAATAATGTCGTTAACAATATAAATGAAAAAATATTGAATATATATTTTCATGAAAATATGCAAAAAACATATTTATCAAATAATAAATTATACTTTGAAAATGATTTTCAAAAAAATTCCGAAGAATTAGAATTTGAGTGTGACACTTTAAGTACATTTAATCCATCAGGATATCCATTACATGAATTAAAAATTTCTAAAGGATGTATTTTAATATGTCTTAGAAATTTAAAAATAAAAGAAGGATTGTGTAATAGAACAAGAATGATATATCAAGAAACTGTTGAAACGAGTGATGGGTCACAAAAATTGCTGAAATGTATATCAATAGACGGGAAAAAAATATTTCACATTCCAAGGATATTACATACCCCAATTGATTTAAAAATACTTATTCCATTTACGAGATATCAATATCCAGTAAAACTCGGCTTTTGTATGACAATTAATAAATCCCAATAACAAACTTTAGAAAAAGTTGGCTTTTATCTTGAAGAAAGCTTATTTGCTCATGGTCAATTATACGTTGCACTTAGCCAGGTTAGAGCAATATAAGAAGTGGTAGTCAAATAGTCATATCAACAAGTTCCAAATAAGTAAGCAAAATAAAAAACGTTATCATAAAAAATTATAGAACTTGTTACAAAAACGACCCTTCAAAAAGTACTCACTCAAAATTTTCCAGATATATCTGTTGCATGAATTAGTAATAGTCATGTAAATAAATTATTTTTATTATTTAAATGTATAATGATAAATTATTATAAAATTTTATAACGCTATTTTAATATTTGTAAAAAATAAATATTGTAATTTTCATAATTTTTATCATTTGTAAGCATATAATTTGTTTTTTTAATATTTATAAAGTATTTTGTGGAAATAACAATTTATGTTCTTAACGTCCAATAATTTATGATAGTAACTAAAGTTATACATAAGGATTAAAAATAATAAAAAAAGCTTTTTTATAATTATTGTCATATTTAAATATCAATAAATTATAAAAATATATGGTAGACTCACATAAAATGCAGTTTTTTTTATTAAAATTTTAAATTCTAGTAACTCAGTGATAAAAAAGCATTTATTGTTTAAAATAAGAAACGTTGTAAGAAACATATTGTTTCCAATGAAATACAATTTTATTTTTTTTTATCATAATTAAAATTAGGTTTCCTAGCATCGATAAGGTTTTTGAAAGCCAATTTTATAGCTTTACAGTATTCAAAGCTTTTCTATTTAAAAAAAAACTTGATGATAAAAATGTAGAAATCCGTTAGCGCAAAATTTGGAGAAAAAGATTAATAAGAAAGAGTTTTAAACTTCAGCTTGTTCAATTATTGAAGCGTGTTTTGTAAAACATGTAGACGAGTATTGTGCAGAGAAAAATTAGTTCTTTTTTGTTTAAAAAATAATGCTTTTTTTTGAACAATATCTGATGAACTTTTACTAGTTGTGAACAATACAATTAAGGATTTTTTTTTATCATAATTCTTTACAAGACTACGAAAAAGGTACCATAAATTTCTTTGGAGTTAACTGCGGTTTTGTAAACTGTTTTGGAAATTATTTTTTGTTTAATTATTACCGACTTCGTTTTCTGTTGCCATATAGAATCTATTTCTTACCACATGCAACAATTCTATCCAAAATAATGGTTGTTTCTGTTATTATACAACAAAAAGAAACTAATTTCAAGAGAACGATTTTTTTGATTTTTGTTAAATTAATGGATTATCTATTGATATAGTTTTTTATCTTTCCTATTTGCTGCAAATAAATAGCAACAATAGATTTAGATACTTTAAAAACATCAGACATTTTTCTAACTTTTTAATAAGAATCAGCTTCCATAACGTCCTCAAATTTTTATTGTCAACAGTTGAAAATGCATCCTCATGGTCTTCATTCTCAAAGCTTTAATTTCTTTTTTCTGATTTTTTTAACCACTGTTGTATTGTCGTTGGATTCACAAGATTCTCTCCAAAAACTTTATTAATATTGTGGGTAGCTCTTGTTGTATTTGTCTCTCTTTTACACTTTTATGGAAAAAAAATTCGTATACCTTTTTTAATAGACATGATAAAAATATAATAAAAATGGGTTTTTCTGTCATCTTCACACTTTTTTTTATTTTATTTTGTAAAGCAGATTCGGAGAAATCGAGTAAAGTACTTACTCTATTAAACTGTCACTAAATTGTTAAAAAAATTAGCAAACATCTTGAGTATTAATAAAAATGCATTTATGTGAGAAAATCTAATAATATTAAAAATTAAACTTATTTATCTATTTAAAAAATTATTCAATTAACAACATACAGAAAAATATAACATTTATTTTCAAACTTCAAAAAACATAAATAATTCTAAAAAAATAGAATTTTTTTAGAAAAGATAAAAGTTGAAATATAAAAAAATTAATAAAGTGTTGAAAAAAAGTTAACAAAATTATCAAAATTAAGTTGACTAAAATTTATTATCACATAATTGTAAAAAAGACTATTAAGAACAGCTTGTAAAAATTTCATAATAAATTTTTCAAAATCTATTACTGTCATAAGACAGAAAAATTTTTAAAAAATCTTACGAAGTGTTAAAAATGCAATATTTATGCAATTAATGCATAATCTATAAAATTTTTAATAAAATTTAAAAAATATAAAAATTTTTAGAGAATTACATTTTTGATACTAGCTCTGATAAACTAATAATAAAAAAAATCTTTTATTCATCAAATATTAAAAATTTGTACGTATAGAATTTTTTTAAATGATAGATCTAACATTTATTTTACTTTTTTTTATGTTAAATATCTAAATTCGCCTATAGAAATCATGAAAAAGTATAAATATTTTTTTACTAATATAGATAACAGATTGTAATATTAAATTTTAATCAACATTTTGATATATAATTACATTGAAAATTTTATATGTTGGAAATAAAGATTTGAAACTAAATTTTTTTATTTCTTGGTCAAAATTGATTTTTAACATTTTTTTTAAATTGATTAAAATTTAAATAAAATTTTTTTGATAATCATCGATAATGATATATGGATAAAAAAAAATAAGCTTTTTTTACTCTGTATGTATAACGTTTGTACCAACTACTTGTTATATATATGTATAAAGAATAAATATTAAACATTCATAGAATGTTTTTATTTGTTATTATATTAAACAAATAAATATAAGTAGTTATGTGAAAAAGAATTTATTTACTGTAAATGAATAAGATACAAAGATTTTGTGCAATTAATTTTTAATTAAACTTTTTAATGAAAAGTGTTAAAACTTAAAGAATTAAGAATAGGTAAGAAAATGATTTAATAAAAGTAAGCCGTTATAAATCTTTTATCATTATAATTTCGTGAAAAATAGCTATTGTTGATGAAAGTATTATATTAATTAAAGTATATATTATTTACAAAAGACTTTGGCAAAGTTGACCATTTCCTGTAAGTTAAGCGTGAAAGTAAACTAAAAGGTTGAACATTTATAGGTATTTAGAAATTAAATTTACTTTGTCCATTTTATTTAAACTTCTTATATATTTGTAAATCGGCAAACATTTATCCTGTTCTTCTGTATTTCATTTTTATGTATTATGAGCAGAAAAACTTGCATTTATATTATCATCTATATATCTTATATTATAATAAATAATACAGAGCAATGTAAGATAGGAGATAATTGCAATAGTTGTAATTTTACAATACCTGGAGATAAATGTCAAGATAATGAAAACAACAAAAAAGCATTTTTTTGTGATTCAAGAACAAAGTAAGTAAAAGAAATATATTAATAAATAAAAATATTTAATTATTTATTTTTTAGAAAAATTAATGTTCTTGATACTTCATATTTAGAATGTGATAGTATGAATAAAGTTTATTCATTAAAATCATGTTATAGAAATGAAAAATTTATTGAAGGAAAATGTCAAATTCCAAAAGAAAGAAGAAAACGTCAAGGTATTTCTGGAAGTGGTAGAGTAGGTGATTTTTGTTCATTTAATACTGACTGTCTTGCTGGAATGTTTTGTTCAACTGGAACATGTGCTTGCCTTTCCAATTTTGTCGCAATTCAAGGATATTGTTATTTAAAAAAAAATCCTGGTGAATCTGGTTGCCAATATTCTGAACAATGTTCTGCTATATGGCCAGAATCACGTTGTGAAAAAAGTAGATGTGTTTGTCCAGAAAATGTTAATGGAATTCCATATGTTATGTCAAAAACTAGAGATGGAGTTGTTTGTATACTTCATTCTGGTGAAGATACAGATGTCATACCTAAATGTCCTCTTCCTGAGTATGATGATGATTTATTAACAATGCCTGTCTCACAATTACGTAATCCTGCTATGACTGATCCAGATGATCATGATATTCCAATGGGTGAACATATTAATCCACTTCAATTTTGTAATTCAAAAAATACTGATTATACAAGTTTTCTTCCAAATGGTGGTGGAGCATGTGTTTATGGTCAAGAACCATTTACACCAGGAAATGGAATTTATATAGGAGATATTTATGATTGTATAGGAGCTCCAACATCAATGTCTAATGTAAAAAATGCTATGGAAGGAATTTATGATATTCATAGTGATTCTGATGGAATTTGTTGTCCATCAAGAGCATTTACTTGTATACAACCAAAACGTGAAGCTGACTCTGGATCAGCTGCACCAGCTGGTGTTAGACCACGTTGGTGGTTTAATTCTGTGACTGGAAATTGTGAACAATTTATGTGGGATCCATGGGATGAAAGTGAATTACAATCTTCAAATAATTTTAAAACAAGAGAACATTGTGAATCATATTGTTTATTTACATGTAAACGTGGTGGACCTCAATATTTATCTGGATCTGTAGTAAATCAAGATGAACCAATTAATAATTGTCAATCAACTGGAACATGTGGTGGTAATTTTGAATGTATTTCTATTGGTTCAATGCAACTTTGTTGTCCAACAGTTGCTTCTATTTGTAGTAATGCTGGTGGACGTCCAATGGATCTTTTAAGAACAACTAATTTTGATCCAGGATATACAATGAAAAGAACACATTCATTAAATTTTGCTACCTCTTCAAGGTATTATTATGATGCTGAACAAGGTAGATGTATACCATTTACATATAATGGAGCTTTTGGATCATTTAATAATTTTAAATCATCAGCTGAATGTGAATTATTTTGTGCTAAACTTCAATGTTCATATGGATCACCATTAAAAATTGGTTCTTCAAATCAAAAATGTTCTTCAAATGCAGAATGTCCAAGTAGTCATGATTGTAATGCTGAACATGGTGTATGTTGTCCTAGACCACAAGCAATATGTAGTCAACCACTTCGTCTTGGTGATTGTAAACAATCAATTAGACGATTTTATTATAATGCTATTTCAAAAGCATGTGAAAATTTTGAATATACTGGATGTCAAGGAAATGATAATAATTTTGAAACATTATTAGATTGTCAAAATACATGTGAAAATATTAGTCCAGAACCACAATGTCCACAAGGTGATGCTTATAAAGATTATCAAGGAAATTATTATGTATGTTCAAATTCTGGAACAGGTAATTCATGTCCTGTTAATTTTGAATGTTATTTTGATAACCATGTTTGGGGTTGTTGTCCAACAAAAGCCTATACATGTTCATTACCAAGTCATAAAGGAGTTCAATGTGGATCTGGATCAAGTTATCGTTATTATTATGATTCTCAAAATCAAGAATGTGCTAGTTTTAAATATAATGGTTGTGATGGAAATTCAAATAATTTTGCTACTAGAGAAGAATGTGAATCATATTGTGGAGTAGCTAATTGTCCTAACGGTGGAACACCTCATAGAAACGAATTTGGACAATTAACAGTATGTTCAGCATCTAATACATGTCCATCAACTCATGAATGTACTGTTATCAGTAGTGGATCATCTGTTGTAAATAGATGTTGTCCTACAAGAAATTATATATGTTCATTACCACCACAACAAGGATCATCATGTAGTTCTTCACAAGCTATAAGATATTATTTTAATATTGTAACAAAAGAATGTTCACAATTTACATTTAATGGATGTAATGGAAATTTAAATAATTGGATTTCACTTGAACAATGTAATAGTTTTTGTCGATCATCAGCATGTTCACCAGGTGATGTTGCTTATGTAAATCCAAATACAAATCTTCCTTATGAATGTAACCCTTCATTAATTAATTCATGTCCAATTAATTTTCAATGTACATATGATCAACTAACAGGATCATCAGTATGTTGTGGAGCATCAGGAATGGATGTATGTCCTGATGGAGAGAAAGCATTTGTTAATGCTGCAGATAATAGTGTCAGAGAATGTCTTGTTAATGTTGAAGGTTCATGTCCATCAAATTATCTTTGTAGATTTAATTCATTAAAAAATAGATATTATTGTTGCAGTAATATTAAAGGTGATCTTTGTCCACAAGGAAAATCTGTATTTAGAGATATAACAAATAAAAATCCAATGAGATGTACAATTGGAGGAAATCAATGTAGTAATGGATATAGTTGTCAATCAACAATACCTGGAGCTTTTCAAGGTTACTGTTGTTCAAATAATCATATTTGCCCTGATAAAGGTGAATTTTTTGTTGAAGAAAGTAATCAAATGCCAAGATCATGTACAATTGGAGCATTTATAACATGTCCTAATGGATATAGTTGTCAACAAAGTGCACCTGATTCAAATACTGGTTATTGTTGTAAAGGTGAAATAATATCATTTTCTGGTGGATGCCCACCAAATGAATATGTTTATATGAAAGATAATGAAATAGCTTCATGTGATCCATTCAATCCATCAAATGCTCCATGTCCATCATCTTATACATGTCAATGGAGTAAGAGTAATATGAGATATCAATGTTGTAGTAGTACTATACCAATTCAGCAATCAAAATCAAGTAAAGTTTACACAAAATGCACGTTTTTAGTTTTATATTTATTTTTTTGTTTTTTTTTTTCACAACTACTATATTTTTTTTATTTACTAATAATTTCTTTTTAATTATAGTGGCTTCATTAGGATGTCCAAATAATCAGATAGCTTATAAAGAATCAGGAAATACACAAGCTAAAATATGTACTGCTGGTGGTAGTGATTGTCCTTTGGGATATTTCTGTTTATTTATACCATCACAAAATCAATATCAATGTTGTGGAAGTATTGGTGGTTGTCCAAATAATTCAGTAGCATTTATTGGAATGTCTGGAGAACCACAAGGTTGTTCACCGACAGTTAATAATTGTCCAATTGGATTTGGATGTATTAAAACATCAACTGGATCATTTATTTGTTGTACTATTGAAGAAATTAAATGTTCTGAAAATGAAGTAGAAATTGATGAGAAATGTTTACCAAAAGTTAATATTGATGAAAAATGTATTGATACAAAACAATGTCCTGAAAATTTAATATGTCATGAAGAAGTATGTAAATGCCCACCAAATATGGTAATGATTAATGGAAATTGTAAATCGTCATGTCCTTTACATCAAATAATGATTGAAAATAAATGTTATGATTACAAAGAAATTGAAGATGCATGCCAATTTGAAGAACAATGTAAAAATGGAAGTGAATGTGACGATGGAATATGTCTTTGTCCAGAAGGTACAGATATAATTGATGGGTTATGTAAAAAATCAAAGTTTTCTTCTAGACCAACTTCAACAATACAGGTAAATGGAATTTGTCCCATTTTAGGTCAAGTTCCTTTAACAGATTTATCAACAAATAAAATTAGATATTGTAATCCAGGAAAAAATACATGTCCCAAAGGATTTTCCTGCCAATGGTCTCCAAGTAGTCAAAGAAATATTTGTTGTGGAAAGTCTTCATTGTCATCTAATTCACTTTTAAGTGGAAATTTAAGATTATCAAAAAATACAAAAGTTATACCAAGTCGAATGAATGTTTGTTTAAATGGTAGTCCATATCTTGTTAATGGATTACCACAATCATGTTCCAAGAATTCTTGTCCTTCTGGTTTCAAATGTTTATATTCTAGAAAAGTAAAACAATATTTTTGTTGTAGTAGTGAAAAAACAAAAGATATAAATGGTTGTCCAAGTGGGACGTTTTCATTATTATTCCCATCAACAGGGACACCAGTTCAATGCTCTAATATGGGTCCAGATTCTTGTCCATCAGGATATCGATGTACAAAATCTTTGAAGTCAAATAATTATCAATGTTGTTCAGAAGGATCATCTAGAAGGTATTCTCCAAGTAAAATTATTGAAGGAGTAAGTGCTTGTTCTTCATCACAAGTACAAGTTTCAAAGATACAGAATAATAGAATTATTAAAAAATGTCTTAATGAATGTCCAAAAGGACAAATAGCTGTGAAAGGAATTTGCCATGAAGCATTATTAAATGATGATCCATTAAATGTTGATTTAGAAGACTTTGAGACAAATGACCTTTTTGAAGAACATCCTTATTCAGTAGCTAATAATAAATTGTAAAAGTAATTTACACATATTATTTTAAATTAATAATACAAGTTTTTATGTAAAACAATAAAAAGTTAATAATAATTTAAAAAAAAAATTTTATTTTATGGAATACTTGAAAAATAATGAAATTTAAATATAACTATGAATAGAAAACAAAACATATGAAGTCTGTAATAATCAAATATCAAATTATTATATGATTTTTCTGATAATTAATCGAGTATAAAATATACTTGCATTAAAGAATAAAATAAATTATAGAAAATTCATATTAGCATGCATTTCAGATGTCATAAGTAATTAAAATTAGTAGTTAAAATAGATATACTTTTTACGAAACTTTATTTTTATGATAGAACTAGAAATTTATAAAATGATTAAAAAACTTTACTTATTAAACATTTAATAAACTTAGTTCCATCTTAATAAAATATTTTCAAATTTAAAAAAACGGTAACAAAGTTGATAAAAACGTTTTTAAGTACACATTAAAAATTAAACAGATAAGCATCACAAGTGTAACATTCAATTTCCTAAATTATTTTTTTGATCTTTAAAAGATAGAAAAAGAAACACTCAGTGTCAATTCCAAAAAAAAAATTATTATATAAAAATTAAAATTTGCTTTTTTTATATTTTTTTTATAGAAGAATAAAATATCTTCTAAAAAAGTAAAATAACAATTAAAAAGTATGGAAAAATAAAACATATGTTAAAGTAAAGTTAATAAAATTTTTTCCTATAAAATTTAATTGAAATCAAATATTATAAAATTGTAAAAAAAATTAATAAAGACATTAAAAATTTTTTAAATGAATTTTAACCCTAAAATCAACGTAAAAATAACTTTAAAAATTTATAAAAAAAATAATATGAGAGAAATTTTTAAAAGGTAATTTTGACAGTCTATTAAATAATTTAAAAAAATAAAGAAGATTATAAATAAAATTGACTTTTTTTGTTTATAGAATTTTGAAAAGTTTGTAAAAGTAATTTTGCAAAAAAAATCAAATTTAGTAGCATTTTTGAATATGATAATTATTAATAAAGTGAGTAGTAAAATAATTTTTTAAAACATATTATTTATAAAAATAGAATTTTAAAATTAAACTCCACATAGATCTAGTACTTTTAGAAACAATTTTATAAATTTATTCAAGATAAAGCTATTTAATGTGCAAATATCACTAAAATATAGAAAAAAAAATACAAAACACAACATATTAACAATATTAAAAATTTTTTTATTTACCAAAACAAATATATAAAAATTTTAATTGATGTAAAATTTATACAACATAAAAATGAATAAAATAAATATATAAGTATATATTTAGTGCTGTGATTGATGAAATAAAAAAACAAAAAACTATTAATAACTGTGTTTCTATTTTCTTATATAACTTTTCGTAGAAAAAATTTTAATAAAGAAAATTTAAATATTAATATATTTACTAATTTTTTAACACTATACTAACTTATTTTTTATTTATATTTAAATTAAAGTTTTATAATTTTTTGTTTTATTTTTTTATACGTAATAATTATCATTATATATATATTGTTTTTAACAAAAGTTGTTAATTTTTAATAAAAATTGAATATATTTTAGTTGATAATCAAATTTAAAGCGCTTTATAAACTTAATTTTTTTTAAAATAAAAGTTATGGAATAAAATTTTTATCACTTGTCAACATTGATTAAAATCTAAAAACAAGGTGATATAAAAACTTAAAAAAAATTATTTGATATCAAAGAATCATCAAAAACTTTAACCAGAAATTAAGATATTTAAATCATATTTTTAAGCATGAAAAAATTTTTTTAAATTTAAAATAGGTAATATCACTATTTAAGTTATTTATCATTATTACAACAATTTTAAACAAAATTAAATATTTAAATAAGGTAAAAAATAATGTATAACAAATGAAAAAATTTTTTACTCTATTTAGTTTGTTGATTTTTAACAAAATTATATAATTTTATCTTTTTTTAGATTAGCAAGATAGAAGAAACGTTACTTTAATAAAATAATATAACAATGTTTTCAAGTTTTAAAACTTTTAATTCAGAATGATTGATAATATTAGTTTTTTAATGTTTAAAATTGCAAAGTAGCTTATACAAATTCTTTTTAATTGTATTACAGTATATTTATACATTTTTTAAAGTTTATGTAGTGTTTCAAGTTTATATATATTTTAACAGTCTATAATTTTTTAAATTAGCTTAATTTTATAATAATAATTTTAAATTGTTTTTACTATGATAATATTTCTAATATTTATTAATATATCAAATATTTTAAATGTTATTACTACAACTTATTTTTTTCATTTTGTTAAAATATAATTATTCCATATTTTATAAAAACTATTAATAAAAAAATTAAAAATATGATTTTATTAAAATTTGCATGCAAAATATATTATTAAAAATAATATTATCGTTCTTTTTAATTTAATAATTAAAAAAAATTGTTATTGGCAACAACATAAAATTTAAAACAATTTAAACCCAATTATTATTTTCTTTGAGATATTCTTCATATGTGAGATTATATGGTGATGGTGGAATTTCAAATCCTGAAATATTTAATTTTTTCATTCTTTTAGCAAAAAGTTTTAACGCATAATCATATAATTCTATATCTAGTTTATTTCTATATTTTATTTTTTCTAATTGTGCTTTTGTTATTTTAGTATCCTTTGATTTGCTTTTATTCCATACACCAAGACTTTTTGTAAATTTTAAATTAAAAGACTTTTCAAAAATTACTTGACTAGCATTCATATTTTCTTTGATTCCAAAAAATGCAAAATTTTTAAGATTATTTTTTGCGCTTCGTAAAATAATTTGATCACGTTTTTCAGAACTCATTGTTTTTGTATCATAACAATTAACTAATGTTAAATCAGCTAACATTCTAGATTGCCTAAAATAAATATTATTTTATATTTATTTTTTATAAATTTACCGATTAAAAGCTAGATTAAAAGGACAATCTAAAAATTCATCTAAAGTTACTCCTTCCCATCCAACATCTGGATCAAAACAAAGTGGTAATTCATCAGGAGTTGGTGGTTTCCCATTACACATATGTTTTGCTGATAACCATGTTGCACCTCTATCAACATGCCTATATTCAGAAATAAATCTAGATACTGGTTCTCTTAAAAAAGTTGTATAAAAATAACGTCGTTTTCTATGACCTCCTTCTTTTCGATCAAGAACATTTTCAACACAATCAGAGACAAATAATTCTGTATAATCAGCATGTAAACCACACATCCAACCTGTTGAGTATCTTGAAAAAAGCCAAGTTTGTTTTGTACTGTTATTTTTATTACAATTACATCTTTTTTTTCCCAAATTACATTCACATTTATATTCAATATTCATATTTTTTACGAGAAATTTTTCAAAACTTGTACCAGCTGTTTTTTGTATATGTAAGAAAACGATTACATCATCACTATTTAAATTGAATCTAAAATAATTATTATTATTCATTTTTTTTAATAACAACAAATCAAAAACATACTTTGAATTTTGATTATTTAAAATTTTACTAAAAGACATATTCCACCTTGTATATAAATGTGGTCTATATTCAATACTAATTTTATTTTTAAAAGCAAAATTTCTCATCTGTTCTAATGAATATTTTGTATACATATTGGAAGCTGGTAAATAAGAATTTTTTCTATAATCACCATTATCATATATATAAATTATTCCAATAATTATAAATATAATAATACCAGAAAAACATATTTTAGTAAAATTAAAGTTTGCTTTTGTTTTTTTTAAATTCATAACGTTGATATAAAAGATACATGTATATATATCAAAAATATAATAAAAAAAATTTAACAATATATTAAAGAAAACAATATGATTTTTTGGCACAAACCTTTTCTTGAAACATTACTCCAAATGGCATTGCATTTCTTTATAAGAACATAATTAATTAGGGGTATTATTTATTAAGAAAAAGAAGATTAAGCTTTTCTAATAAACTATTAATCAATAATAAAAACCAGATATTTATTAATTTTATTACAATTATCTTATAATAAAATAATAAATATTTTTTTGATATAATAATTTTACCTCAATACATTTTAATAAATAATAAACTAAAATCAAAAAATAATTAGTGACAAAATTTAAAAAAATTATATAATTTTTTATATTTTATTGTAAAATATTAAATCTAGAAAATTTTATAGGTATAAAAAAATATTATAATTACTTATTTAATGGTAATTTGTAAATTTTATCAGCTAATTTTTTCAATTTTTAATTATTACAAATGTATACAATATTGTTATGTTTAAATTAAAATTTTATTAAAAAGTTTAAGATAAAAAAAATGATTAAATTTCATAAATATTTCCTTTTATTTTTTAATAAAATGTTTTAAAAATGTATAAAAAATATTTTATTATAATTCATTATTAATAATTTTTGTATGACAAAAAAAATTGTGAATGTTAACAAAAGCATAAAATTTGTTAAATTATTTAAAGTTTATAAATAAAAAGTAACCTTTTTTCATAAATATATATCATATATCATAAATTTTAAATATAAATAATTGTTTTATTTTTTATTAACTACCTTTCTAAATAAATAAATCAATGGATTTTTTCATTTTTAAAATAATTTATTAATATAATCCTTTTTAATATTCAAATCATCTTAAGATTATTAAAATAATTTTTAGTAACTTTTGATAAATACATTATAATCTTTATAATGGAACAATATTATATTATTATTTAAATAATACATATAAATATAATATATTATAACTTTTATTTAATGCAATAAAATGAAAAAAATAAATTTTTGTAGATATAACTTTTATTTTATTTATACATTATCATGTCTTAGTGATCGTTTATGGTCATTTGCCATAATCTTTATCTTAGAAAAAATAGGTGGTTTAAAATTAATTGCTATTTCTCAATTAATTAATGGTTTAGCTACTATTTTTTTGTCAGGAATTCTTGGAAAATGGTTAGATAATCAAAATCGAATGAAATCTATAAGTGTTGTATTATTTTTAAATAATATTTTTGTATCTTTATGTGCAATAACTTATATGTTTATTTTAAGAATAAAAAATGAAAGTTATGATAATACATTTGATATGCTAATATATATTGGTTTAATATTAAATTCAATAAGTGAAGTTGCATCACAAGCAGAAAGAATGTTATTATCAAAAGATTGGATTTTGGTAATAATTGATAATGATAAAAATAAATTAAGTAAAAAAAATGCAACAATGACAATATTGGATCAAATTATGTGTGTCATTGCACCAATATTAATTGGAATTTTATTAAAAACAATTAATTATGATATAATTTGTATTATATTTATGGTATGGAATTTAATTTCATGGATAATAGAATATTTTTTAATAAGAAATTTATATATGGAAAACGTTAAATTACAACAAAATAAAGAGAAAAATAAAATTAAAAATGATGAAAAAATTTCATTAATAAACGTAATTCAAATATATTTTTCACAATCTACTTTTTATCAATCTTTAGCTTTATCATTATTATATATGACAGTTCTTGCTTTTGATGGTCTTTCATTAGCATATGCAAAAAGTCAAAATATTACTGAAGATATTTTAGGAGTTTTTAGAGGAATAAGTTCACTTACAGGTATTGTTGGTGCATTCATTTATATGAAATTAGAAAGAAAAATTGAAGCATCTGCTTCAAGTTTATGTGGACTTTTAGTAAGTTTTTTTTAATCTATATGAATTTGCTTACCAATAATATAAATAATATATCTTTTTTTAAAAATTATTATAGATTCAACAATTTTTTAATTATTGTTGCTTAATTTCACTTGTATTACCTGGGACACCTTTTGATCCTATAAAATATTTTGATGAATGGAATTTTAGTAATTGGAGTTCTAAAATTTTTTCCACAAATAGTCAAGTAATAAATTCACCAAATACAGTTGAATCTAATTTATCTACAACTAATCCAAGTGTATGGGTTTATTTAATAACTATTACATTTTCTCGAATAGGTTTATGGCTTACAGATTTAGCTATAACACATCAAATGCAACAATCTGTAAAAGAAAATAATCGTGGTTCAGTTTTTGGCTTTCAAAATAGTTTGTGCAATTTTTTCTCAACTATTAAAGACATTTTTGTAATATTATTTCCTGATATTAGAACATTTGGAATTTTAATGATTATATCTGTTGCAGTTGGGACAATTTCTTTAATCATAACTTTTTATTCATTTATTAGAAAAAAACATTAAAAACTATTAAATTTTTAATTGATTTTAATTAAGATAATAAATCAAATCTTTATTATTTTATCATTATTTTTAACATAATAAATAAAACTTTTAATAAGTATAGTTTAAAATTATAAAAGTTTTTTGAAGATAAAAGTGTCAGTAACAACTTTAAGGTATAAAAAAGGAAGTATGATTTGAAACATTATTAATGCTGATATGCAAAAGTATACATAAAATTTACAACTACCAAAAAAATATTTTTATTTTGTAAATTTACAAAAAATGTTAGATATAACCCAAACATTATTTATAAAATCTATTTAAATTATCAAAACTAAATAGTTCTTTTATTATTCTTATATTAAAGTAATTGCTCAAATTTATTATCAACTTGTATGTGGGAAAAAATCTTTCTATACATTAATAAATTTAAGTATTATCAAAAAATTTTATTGACGAATAACATATAAATTTTACTAATAAATTGAAAAATTTAGCATATATATAAAATGTTAAATTTAATTTATACACTTTTTATAGATGTATTTTTCTTTTTTAGTTAAAATAATATAAAGATATACATATAGATTTTTTTTGTTGGAAATTTTTTCATTTGTTATTATAATATTTTTTAACATAAAATATTAAAACTCGTTTGATTAATATTAAATAAAATTTATTATTATTAATTAAATAATCTTTTTATTTTACAAAACCGTTTTAGAAAAAAATTCATTTTTTATTCAAAAAATTGACATTTTTATTGTATTATTTCCGTATAATTTTTAAGTGAAAATCAAGACTTTTTATTTGCTTTAGTTTTGTAAAATGTTATTTATTTTTATTATAGAATCAATTAAATATAGGAAAAGCATAAAAATATAAAAGTTTTGTTATAAAATAAATTGTATATCAACAATAAAGATAACAAAGAAACTAATTAATACTAGAAATGATATATCAAGATCAGATGACAACAATAAAATTTTATTAAATCTAGTCTTAATGTCAATATATCTGAATAAACTTCAAAATTTAAATTAAACTTAAAGAAAAAAATTTGATCCTAACATAATAGCTAAAATCACAGTTTATATATTATTATAATATAAATTATAAAATTTTATTGTTTAGTTAAGATTTAACGTAATATTTAAATGTCCCTTATTATGTCATTATGTGTACAATAATATTTCTCTGCTTAATAAGTAATAATTATTTATATAAAACTTTATTATTTTAGTAAATTTTAAATATTTTTATTAAAAAAATATAAGTATTATAATATGTATAGATCTAAATCCTTAAATTATCATTATATTACAAACAATTTTATTGATGGAAAAACTTTCAAAGACAAAATTAATGAAATTAATCCATATTCTTCTGTATCAATATTAAATAATCAAAAATTTTATGAAAATCAAAACTTTAAAAGATGTATAAAGTAGGTTTTTTAATTATAAATTTGAATAAATATTTTTAGTTCTAAATATAATTTACAATTAAAATTAATACCACGTATAAAACTATCAGTAAATTCAAAAACATTTTCAGAAAAAAGTAAAACTTATTTAGATGAACTAATAACTAAAGAAAGGTATAATAATGAAATACAAGAAAATATTAAAAATATAACTAATAACCAAATAAATAATGATATAATTTTTAAAGAATTCAAGGAAAAAGTTAAATTTCGTGATAAAAAATTTGTTAATTTGCCTAAAATTAATTTCACAACTTCAATAGATATGCAAAATAGTATTAATTTAAATTCAAAAAACATTAGTCAAAAAAAAAGACATTCTGTATCGCAAATTATAAATTATTTTAATGAATGTGGTGACAAAAGTTTGAATTCTATGCAAAATAAAAAAAATATTAATATAAAAAGTTACGAAAAAAAGAATGAATCATTTGATTACAATAAAAATATAAATTATACAAATTCAATTAAAAAAGAAAAAAAGAAGTATAATTTAGCAAAACTTGTTTTAGGAGCACCAAAATTTACAAAGAATAATAACAATTTTTGTAATATTAGAACAAAAAAAGATATATTACCTGATAATTATGATCATTCTATTATTATAAAAAATATAAATAGAAAATTAGATAAAGAGTATGTTACTTAAAAATTTATTTTAATTATTTTTTTTTTTAGTGGCATCAATATAGATGAACATATTTATGAAAAAGTTCCCGATGATTTTATATCTAATGATAATATATATATAAATAATGATGTACCAAATAAGCCATTTATAAGAACATTTTCAATATTTCCACCAGATTTAACATTCAAACCTAGATCATTTAAGTCATTTTTTTATAAAAATACTATATATTAAAATAAACTTAATTTTTTTCTGATGGTTTTATTTTTGATAAATAAAAATGTTATGAATTAATAATAACAATATTGATGTATAAAAAAATGAATCAATTATTATTTTAAAATATTGTTAGGATTATTTGCACGTACTAATCCTAACTAATTCTTTACATTCTTTGCATTTAACTTGACAACACCAAACAAATTTGCAATGACATCTTACAACACGAACTTCTTCACGAGTATTGTATCCTCTTCCACAACAAAGTAAATCACAACTATCTGTACTTAATGAATTTGGATTACATTCACGTTCCTGTGTTCCAAATATTCCAAGTGTTTCATTTCTTTCACAATAACTTGGTGATCTTGTAATATATGCAATTTCTGTACCTCGAAGTGGTATACGTCGTTCACTTCTTTCTTTTCTTCTTAATCTTTTTTTAGATTTTTTAGCAACTTGAACAGAATAATGTTCATAACGTTTTTTTAACATATCACCTATCTCTGAAAATTTTGGCATTTGTAACCAACATGTTTTTAATTCACAAGATCCACTAACACCATGACATCTGCATTGTCTTCTCATATTTTGTGATATTGCCTAATATTTTATATATATATATATTTTAATTATATAAAAACTTACTTCTCTTCCAGCAAAATGATTATGAAGATTCATAAGATGTTTTACATTTCCTGAATTATCATATTGTTCTTTTTCATATTTATCTAAAAATTCACGTGCAAATTTAATACCATATGTAATATCATCAGAACAACCAGCCCAAATAAATGGTTCATTTTTTTTTGGTATTATATCACCAGCCACTTGTGATGTCTAAAAAATAAAAATAATTTATCATTTTATTATAAATAAATATATAAAATTACAGTATCTACAAATCGTTGTTTTCCAGGTTGATTATCACAATCACACTCTGTCATATTTCCCATACTACATGCTTTGGTAATTGAATGTACAATTCCAGCACTTGTAATTGCTGAAACAAAAGCTGTTTCTTTATTAGATTGTTGTAATGTTTTTTCTAATGGTACAACAAATGTACGTGGATTTTTTGAATTTTCATGTTCTAATGGTTCTGAACAATTCCATCTTTCATCTTTAAATTGTTCTCTACATTCATATATAGATTCTTTTGCACCTCTACTAACATGAGGCATTGCATATGGATATTTTTGACATATTTGTTTTTGTATAGGATTTAAACCTGGTAAACGATCACATAAAACATGATAAGGATTATCATTATTTCTATGAATTTTGTATGGTACATGATAATTTTGTGTTGAAGTTGAAGCAAGAGCTCTAAAAAAAAAAGAATAGAAATAAATATATTAAAATTGATTAATAAGATGATAAAAATATTATATAATAATACTTACAACCAATTCAAACTACTTGCTGCATTTGATATTAAAAAAATTAATGTTACAAAGAAATAAGAGTAATTTATTAACATTGATACTTGATTTATTATTCTAGTATTAAAAAAATTTATATTTATGCATGTATTTTTCTGGAAGATCAAAAAAATTTAAAATATATAAGAAACAAGATATATATACCAAATAGCAGTAGATTTGATATAAATATTCTCCAAATTTTCACATTTTAAAGAAATAAATTTTTATAGATTTGTTAGCTAATTATCTCAGGCAACAGACTATCGGTAACAAGAAGCATATGCCATAATTAAAATGACAAAACTTAAAATAAAATAAAAAGTTAATGATCACATTTGAAAGAAAATTAAACAATAGTTTAGTAATAAAGTTAACATTTACTTTATTATCTTTTTCCTTCTAATAAAATTTTATGATTAGTAAGAAAATAAAAAAAAAAATATATATATATATAAATATATTAAATGGTAAATTATAACAATATTTTTAACTTATCTAATAATGGAATTTTATTAAAACATTTATATTAAACAAGATACATAACAATTATTATTTTTTTATATATAATAAAATCTTTGAAAAAAAATATATATTAAAATTAAATGGAAATATGTATAAAAGAAAAAAAAAATTTTTTTTTAATCATTCTGTAAAATAAATTTTCAAATTTTATACAATTATATATATAAAATATATGTATTTGTTGAAGTTTATGATATTAGAAGATGATTTTAGGAATATAACTTTCTTTAATGGTTGTTAGTTTAATTGAGCAATAAAAAGACTGTATTCTGTCCCATTGAGTATAAGTTTTGATTGCTTTTTATGGCAATTACCCAACAGAAAATGATATTGAGGTCTGTCTAATACCTTATGGAATCATCAAAAGACTTGTTTAATTTATGGAAATTTAAATCGTAAATTGTTGGTAATGTTTGTTGATGATGAGTTGTATTTGTTACAATGTATCGGTTGGTGATTTTATTACTTAACATCAAGGAAAATACAATAAAGAAAAATTTTAAAATTTAAGATGTAATTTTATTTATTTTTTTAACTTTATATAAAACTATTACATTGAGTTGTGTTTTTTATAACTTTATTTTAAAAAAAAATCATTTATATAAATAAATATCATTTATAACAATTAATAATATAAGTTAATTATACTAAAAAATTAATTAAGATACATTTTTTTTTGGTTGCAAATTAAATAATAATAACAAAAGTTGAAATAATCTTACCTTTGTTTATTTTATCTCAAAAAGCATTAGAAATCATAGACATCACTTGAAAATAAAAAAAATAGCTTTATACACCATTACAGCATCTTCTTTTGTTTGTTCTCTTATGTAAATAATCTGAAAACAAGTAAAAATCTTTTCCCTAGAACTTATATTTGTTACTTCTTTTATCTTTAATATTTGTAAATTTATTTTGTTGTAAAAATATATTTTACTCAATAGTTCAAATGTTAATCTAATGATTTAAATAATCAGTAAATAACATATTATAAATGAAACATTTTACTTTTTTTCATTTTCACTATAATAATTTACTATTAAATATTTATAATATTTTTTGTGACATTTTAATAAAATTATTTTAAAACAATTTAGGAAAAAAAAACTTTAATATAATAATTTTCTTTTTAGATAACTCATACCGTACAGATTTAGAAAAATAAAATTATATATATTTTATATAATGAGTAGTATGAACAAAAGTGAGAAAAATCATAATGTCTTTAATGCAAAAAGAAGATACAATGAGGAGAATAATTTTGATAACAATAGCATAAACAATGACGAAGGGATTCAAGAAAAGTTTGATTGTGAAAAACAAAACTTGCAAACAGGTAAGTGTTAGATGATTGTGTTAAGAAAGAACTTGACAGTTCAATTTGTTACACTTAAATATCCACTCAACTATCGTTAATTATTTGAAATAAACTATTTAATAATATATTTTCTATTAAATTAAGATTTCATTTAATTATAATTAATTTATTCTTTTATATTTTAAATATAGAATTAGTTTTAAATACAATACCTAAATTATCAAAAACATATGAAACAATACCAAGAATTAGTAGAAAAATATTAACTACAAAAACACCTATGATTAAAAAATATTGGGAAAAAAATATTGAAAAAGAAAATCAAGAAAAGGTATGTTATATTTTTTTACTAAATTTATTGAAAAAATTTTTTAATCTTTAGCTAAAACAATTTGAAAATATGAAGGAAAAAAAAAAGTCATATGAATTTCCACGTTGGAGATCAATAGATGCAATGTCAGCATCTTTAGTAGCAAGTTCAAATCAAAAAGCATTGATTCCAAATGATAGTATTATTCCTGAATTTAGAAAAGAATTAATAGATAATTCTGAAAAAAATGCAGAAATTGAACGAAACAAAATAAAAATGATTAATGAAAAAATAAAACATATTAAAAAAGGAAAATCTATGGAAACATTATCAGTACCATCATTATCTACTCCTTGGTATGATAGAGAACAAATAAAAGAATCTATTAGTAAAGAATCTATTTCTGATGTTTCTGGAACTAGAGAAAAATGGAAATCAGGTGCTGTTTATAATCAAAAACCTACTATTCGAAGTAACTATAATTTGACATCAAATTATATCTCATCAGATAAAAATCAAAATATGTCAAAATTAGGTATACAAAATGTTAGTAATAACAAAATATTATCAAAAGAAACATTTGAACATGAAACAAAAATGTTATTACCTCAGTCAATATTAATACGTGACAAAATTGAACATATTTCACCACCAATAGTTAATAATATATTAGAAAATGATAAAAATAATATAGATATTAGTCGCAATGATTTATATAAACAACAAAATGAGTCATGTACAAATCTTTCAATGTCTAATATTACATTAGAACATTATTATTTTTTAAAATTTCTTTATGAAAAAAAAAATCTTTGTGATGAGTTTAATATTATACTACCAAATAATGTAATATGTATGATGAATGAAATTGTTAATTGTGATAAATATTGTTTAGTTGTAAAAAATGACACAAAATTAAAAAATAATATAAAAGAATATCTTACACCAACATTATCAGAAACATCTTCATTTGTAGAATCATCACCTAAACAAGGTCGTTTTGTCAAAAATCAAAATTTTCATAATGGAAATAGCAATGTTTTAAGATATAGAAAAAGTAATGACTCTACCCATATTCAAAACAACCCAGGTATAGAATTAAATTCAAATATGTATAATGAACAAGATTACATATTATCTACTGTTAATCAAGATAAACAATACATAAATAAAAATAACTTTTATGGAAATAATTATTATAATATGTAATGAAAAAATGTTTTAAATATTTGTTAAGGTAAAAATATTTAAAAACAATAATATAGGAAACAACATTTATATCTACCTTTTTATTAGATTTAAAAATATAATATTTAAACAAATTAAACTTTTTTTTTTTATCAAAAGATTTATTTTATTAAATATTTTATTACTATTTAATAAAAAAAATTTTGTTTGTAATAAGAAAATTTATTAAATGTAGTAAAAAACATTTGTTTTATAGATTGTAATTTAACTAACTAAATGAATCGTTTAGAAAAATAAAAAAAAAATGATAATAAATAACTTACAAGTACATTGTGTTGAACATTGTGGATAATTTGAAAAAAGACTAGCTTTTCCATATTCACAACTCCACCAAGCTGATTCAGAATTACAAGAATTAAAAAATATATTTGTATAACATTGAATATATACATTTAAATTGGCACATACTGTTAATTGTTCAAATGACTCTTCAAAATCAATCCAACATTTTTCTAAACTATTTTTTTGTTTTTCAAATACATTTGATATACATTCATCATTTATTAAAAAACCTTAAATCATTTTTGATTAATGAATGACAAAAATATATTATATACCCAACATTTTATTATAAATATTGTTAAGTACAATTAAATATTACTAAATTATTTATAAAAATTTTTTTTTTTATATTTTATATTATAAAATATAATTTTGATTTAATTTTACATATTATATTCTAATAATAATTAGCTTAATTTGTTTTTACATTATTTTCTCAATGATTAACTATTATTATTTTTTAAATATGGCTATTGAATAAAAAATAAATGATAAAAATAATTATACTTATATAATTTTTTATTTGAGATATTTAAATATTTATAAATATAATGTAATATTTTTATATTATATGATGAGAATTTTAAACTATTAACAATAAATTTCTATAATAAGAACAATAAAATATACAGTTGAATAAAATATTTTTAATATCCTATACATTTAATAATATAATCTTAGTTATTTTTAATATTGTTACAAGTTCAAAAATAAAATATTTTATGAGAAAATAAATAGTATTAAGTGTGTTAAAAAATATATAATGAAAAAGTTATTTTTACTTTAAGCTATATATTTTATTAGATATATTTTATGTTAACTAAATTTTATTTCCTTAACTAACTTATGCTAAAGATACATTTTATTATCTTAAATTTTTTTTTTTCATTTTATTCTTTTATTAAAATTAACATGGTAACGCCCTATAATTTTTCATTTCTACTAACTATAAAAATAAAAAAAAAATCTATATTTATTTTTACTAAATAAAAAAAAGCTACTCAATTTTAAAACTATTTAATGTTATTTAATACATATTTAGATATATAAATATATTATATATTAAACATACTTTCTAATCCAGAACCACAGACAAATGTTAATTTTCTAATAAAATTTGATATATTAAAAACAATTTTTTGATTATTTAAAAAATTATTTAAGTAATTTTTAGATAAACATTTTGGAAAAGAATTTCCTAAACAATTTTTGTAATTTGTATAAGCATTGCATATCTTTAATAGATCTTTTTCTTTACCATTTTTATACATATCCTCAATAACTTGTATATAACAATTGATATTGTGTAAAGTACTATTACTATTACAAATAGTATTGTTGACATTTAAAAAGTTTATTAAATTTTCATTACAACAATCTAGTGTACCTATATTACAATCATCATTTGTTATTGGTGAATTACAGGAAAATGTAAAAAATATTTTTAAACTAATAACTATAAATTTAACAATTATTTATTATTATTTTTATATTTTAAATTTATTATATTATACTTACTTAATATATTATACCATTTAGAGCTGTTTAAAAACATTGTATATTCTTTTATAGAAAATATCAATATTTAAAAAGTTTTTTGAATAATAATTTTATTGGATAATAATATATTAATATTTTATTTATAAAATGATATATTATCTTATCATTTTAATTTTTTTTTAACAATTATAATAGATATTATAATGTTATCATTTAATATTATTATATATTAATCAGTTATAATATTTTATTTTATGTTTATAACCATAAATTAATTTAAATATTTACTAAATATATAAGTTCTTACAACGATAATCTGTTGTAATTGTACGACGTTTCATAGAGTTGTTCCTTCATCAAAAACAAAATTATGTTGTTTAGTAATGTGTCAAATTCTAATTTAAAACATATATTTATCATTTTTTTTTTAATATATTTTCATGTTGTTTAATAAATTTATAATATATCGGGAAAGTAAAATCTATCAATTTTAATAAAATAATGTGTAAACTGACTATAAAAAATAAACTTTATTCTTAATACTAATATTTTTTTTTTTTGGTTAAGAATTATATTATGTATATATAAAATTATATGAAAAAATGAATAATAAAAAAATAAGAAAGTATTTAGAAAAAAAAATATCTTCTTTATTTTTTTTTTTAAATGTTGTTTTAAGAAAGAATATTGTTGATAAATTTTATTTTCTTATTTAATGAAATTATTCTATTTATTGCAGGTAATAAATTTAGTTCATTTTATCTTGTCAATGAATATAATTGCAAGCAATATATAGTGTTGATGTCATGTGAAATCTCTTATTCCCCTAAAAGATTTAGACTCGTTTTTGTATAATTTACATAATAATGACAAATAACATTACTATTTTGTTCATTATTTATTTATTATTATTATATATTATAAAATTATTTAAGAAAAAAAATATAAATTTATCTAATATATTTTTCATTATCATTATATTTTTTTTTACCTTTTATAAAATAAATAAAAGTCTCGTTAAAACATTTGTATATTAATTAATATTTTTATATTTAAATATGGTAATTTTATTTCTATAAATAATACAAATTTTTATTATTTTATAAATGTTTTTTAAAATATTGTAAATAATTGTGATTTAAAAGAAAACACATTTGTGGTTTTTATCTCACATTTGATTTAGCAATAAATTATGAAATTTATAAATATATTTATTATTATATAATATTTTTAAAAAATGATCATATCATGTGGCACGTATATATATTAACTTTTTTTTTGTCTGAACTTTAATTTATAAATAAATAAATTGTTTTTTATTTATTTTATATATTAATTAAATTGTTGTCATATTATAAAATAATTAACCATTTTATTTTAATTTTGTTTTAGATAATTAATTGTATATTCCTAAAAGCCATAATATTTAAAATATTAAACTACTGGTAGTAAATCATACACCAATTCTTTTTATTTTATAATAAAAAAGATATTACTATTGTTGTATATATTGAAGAAAAAAAAATATGTTTGAGTTTTTAGTTGGTTTTATATTTGGTGTTTTTTGTATTATTATAACAGCTTTCCTTTTTATTTATATACAATTTTCACAAAAAAATACTTCACCAAAGACGATAGATCAATTTCAAAATTTAGAAATGCCAGAGGTTTGTTATTTAAAAAAATAAAATATAAATTATAAAATTTTTTAGGAATTAAAAAAATTTTTAAATATAGATAATTTAACATCATCTTCTACACCACGGGTTGAATCATGTTTCTCAATATCTGCCTTATTACATTTTCTTTTTCAAGAACATAAAGATACAAGATTATTTCGACGTTGGCTTCATAAAAGGCTTCAATTAGAAATTAATGATATTTCATCAAGGAATGCTGCAGCACATTATATTATTCAAAGTGTTAAAATAAGAGATTTAGATGTTGGAAGTAAATTTCCTATTATTAAAAATATATCTGTTGAAAATATAAAAATGTGTAATGATGATAATTCTGTTGAATCACTTTCATTATTAGTTGATTTATTTTATACAGGAAATTTTTATACATCAATTTTTGCTAGTACAATATTTGGTGATACATTTATTGGAGTAAAAATAACAAAATTAGAAGGAAAAGCAAAAATTATAATGTCTAGAGATCCTTATCCACATTGGGCTTTTTCATTTACAAATGTTCCTCATTTAGAGTTAGCATTTGAAACACAATTAGGTGGAGTTGCTGCTCAATATTGTACTCCAATTATTGAAAAACAATTTAGAAATGTTATACAAAAAAAACAAGTTTGGCCAAATTATAAAGTACGTTATCGTCCATTTTTTCCAAATCCATTAATGCAACCTACAGCATCACCAAAAGCTTTTAATCATGTTGATATACGTGGTGGTTTACAAGTAAATATATTAGAAGGATCACGTTTACCTATACAAATATTAAATGGAAAAAAAGCAATTGTGTATTGTGCTGTATTTTTAGATCCAAAACCATTTGCTAATTTTAATGCTAATTGTAATCATGTTAGTACAATTATGATAAATTTTCCACGTCATGATCAAAAAGAACCATTAGGATTAACATTTATAAAACATTGTGATGATTTTGGTAGTAAGAAGATTAAGATTGAAAGTGTTGCTTTAAATTCATCTGCTGCTGACGCAGGATTTCGTCAAGGTGACATCATACTATCAGTAAATAATGTTGTTGTTTCAAATTCTAATCATGGTATAAAATTATTAAATACAAAAGGAGACCTATCTGTATTAGTTGAAAGAGAAAATGATGATTTATTTAGATCTGATACACCTGATTTAATACAAGAATGTCTTGATGAAGAATTAGTTGATATTGAATTTAATATTACAAATGACAAGGATAATCAAATTATTATTACATCATTATCAAATAACACAAATGAAAAAAAAGATGATATTATAAAAGAATCTGATAATATACCTATACCATGTGATAATATATCATTATCAGAAAGTTTACCAAAATCAAGTCCAGATAATTTATTATTCGATAAACAAAGTATTCAAGATGTTTACCCTACAATAAATGAAGAGAAATGTGAGAAAACAATTTTTTCACAAAATTTAAGAAAAGTAGGTTCGGAAATAAGGCCAGTATCAATGATTGAATCATCAAATATTGATAATATGTTTAAATGGAATAGTGTTGACAATTTAAGTTGTCAATTAAAAGATAAAGCCGATGACACTACTAATAATGAAAATCAAAATGATGAAAAATCTATATCAAATAATTCAAATATTTCAATGAGTAAAAATGATTTAGATAACTTATCAATAGCAACTGATGATTGTTCAGAAGATACAGATTCATTAGTAGAATTAAAAACTGGTAAAAAAAGAACAAAACTAGCAGCAAAATATGTACAAATGGTAAATAAATTAGCCGTAACAAAATCAAAAGTTAACAATATGATAAAATCAAGAAGAGAAAAAAATTTAGAAAATGATCATGAGAAAGACAATGAACATGAAGAAATTCAAGAAGGAGAAGAAGCTACAGAAGAAAATATGTTTAATAATGATTATGATTCAATTTATTCAAAAGATTCAATTATTTCATCATTATCAGGAGTAAAACAACAAAAACGTCCAATATCACTAGAAGTACCAGTTGTTGATGGTTTTAAAAGTAAAGTTAAAAATGTCGCTAAAGGTATTAGATCTAAAAGAAGTAATCATGAATCTAATTATAATGAAAAAGAAAATTTAAATGAATTAGGAAAAGAAAATGATGTAAATATATTCGCAAAAAATACCAATTCAGTTAAATTAAAATCAAAAGTAAAATGGAATGATGAATTATTTTTTACATTAGAAAAAAACTGTACTAAATATTTGAATGTACTTGTTTATGCTAAATATGATGAAGAATTTGACAATGAAGATAAAGAAAATAAAAATGATAAAGATAGTAATACAAAAAGTAAATCATCAAAAGATACACTTGAAGAGATTGATTCAAACCCAATTCTTTTAGGATACGTAGGTTTTTTTTTATAAATAAATTTTATATAAATAAAATTAATATTATAGACTAGTATTTTTATCCCACAGATAATTGATGATTGTAATTTAACACTATCAAAATGTCATTGTGAAGTTTTTGATTTACGTCCAACAAAAAATTCAAATTTTCAATTTACAAATTCTTTAAATATTTCAAATAAACCAGGTTTTGATAAAAGATTATGTTTTGGTGATCTTAAAATATTTTTTCGTTATTTAGAAGATGGATTAACTAATGAAATGTTACATAAAAATAATACATTAAATAGTGATAAGAAAAATTATAATGAAGATAGTATTGATTGTAGTAATAAAGTAACAATAACATCAGAAAATTCTAGTAAAGATAAAACATGTATAACGGAAAAAGAAAAATTTTTACATACATTTACTGTTATAAGTGGTAAAAAAAATGATTCATATATTTGTGGAATATGTAAAACAAAACATTGGTTTGCTGGGTTAATAAAATGTTCTACATGTAATCTTATAGTACATTCTAAAGGTTGTTCTGAGAAAGCTTATACTGATATTGAATGTATATCAGTTTATCAAGATTCTGATTTTGAAGATCTTGATAGTACATTACTTTCACAAAATTTTTCAAAAGATAATAATTTATGGAAAAGGAAATCAAATTCAGATGTTCAAGATAAAGATTCTTTACAATCTACACCTGATCGTAATAGTATTCTTGATCGTAGTAGTTTGAGAAGTATTAAAAGGGGAAAATTTTCAGAAAAAGTTTCAAGTGGAATTAAATTTTTAGGAAAAGCTTATAATAGAGGACATAAAAATGAATCAAAAGGAAATATATCTCCAAATGTAAATTTAATAAAATTAGATGATGTTATTCATGATCATTTGGTTTCATTAGAATGTCCTTTAAAATTAAGGCAACTTATGTTTGAACCAAATAATGCATATAATGAAACAGTTATTAAAAATGTTAAAGAATTAGGTAATATTTCATTTAATGATGTTACTGACATTATTGAAAGAAAAGAAAAAAATAATATAAAGATAACTGAAGTGCAAAAAATTATATCACAATTGGCAAACCAAAGGAAAGAAAAATTACTTGCAAATTCTGGAATATCACAAAATAATTTAAATAATGTTACTGAAACACTATCAAATGATGAACAAAAAGAAGATCTTATTGAGATGGATTTAAAATTACAAGCATTAGCTTTAGTTATGATTCATTATTGTGAAGGTCTCAGTTCATGTGATGCTACTGAAAATGGTTAAGTAATATTTTATTATTAATATCTTTCTTAAAATATTATAATTTATTTTCAAATTTATAATAGATTCACGAAAAAAAAAAAACAAATATGTTTTTTAATTTTTTGTAAAAACAAAAAAGATTATTTTTTACTTTAAAAGAAATTTAAATGGGGAAATTAGTAAAAATAATGACAACAAAATTTAATTAAATATTGTAAAATTAATAAAAATTATATTTTATATATAAAATATAAAAACTACTTCTTTGTTTTTTATTTTTACAAAATATTTTGTTTTATCATTTTAAATTAAATGTTATATTTAGATAAAATAAAGTAATTTTTATTCACATTTATCAATCAAAATGCTTATTACTTTCAAGAATTTCTATCAAGTAATTTTATAGAAATAAAAATATATATTTATAATCTCTTTACAATGATGTTAAGTAAAGTTAAAATATAATGAAATAATACTATTGCTTCTTTTTTATCTTAGATAATAAGAAAAATTGTTAAATAACTTTTAGAAAATCAATCTTTATCTACCTTGTAACGTTGGATGTATGTTAATACTTATTAACATAATAATAAAAATTTAAAAATATAATATGTAATGGTTAATATTTTATACTTAGAGGACAACTGACATTGTGTATTATTAGCAATTTAAAACATTCATTATTATTATCATCCTATTTCTATATAAAAATTATAATGTATATATATTTAGCTACTATTTAGATTTTTGATGATAAAGATTAATTTTAAAGTTCATTCGTTCATTAGAAAATTAATTATATAAAATATTCATTATATTATAGTTTGGTTATTTTTTCAATTATAATAATTAATAATTTTTACCATTAATTTATTTTTATATTTTTTTTATTTTTAATTATAAAAAAAATGTATGAATAATATTTTTATTTAAATGTAGGTACATTAAATTGTCATCATGATTAACAAAGAAATGATTACTGTTCGAATGAACAGAGCTGATGTAAATACACCATGGGGATTTCAAGTAAGACCACCAAGTACTATTTATAAAGTAAGTTAACAGTTGATAATGTACTATTAATAATTTTTTTTTTTAAATTAAAGATTGAAGGTGGAAGTTTAGCTGATCGAGCAGGAATTCAACATGGTGATGAAATTTCTAAAATACAAAATGAAAATGTAAATGATTTTAATCGTTTACAAAATATTATTACCCAACCTATTCATGAAATTGAATTAATTATTTATAGGTAAGTGTTAAACTTAATATGTATAAAAGAAAAAAAAAATATATTCAAGTACGCAAAATTGTGTACTGATACTTCGTTTTACCTCTTAGCTTAAAATTTTATCTTTAAGATTATTTAAATAATTTGTAACTGGCTTTAAAGCGTTAAGAAATATACTTGAATAAAATTTATTTGACTTCCTTCAATAATTATTTACTATTTCTTAAGCATATGTATTTTAAAAAGAAGACTACAGGTTATCTTTATTTAACAATAAGAAATTGTTAAAAAAAAAAGCCTAATTTTATATTAAAAATATCTTATAGATGTTAGATATTAATCACTTATATGTTATTATTATTTAATCATTACAAACATATTATTTTCCTCTTAATATATATAATTTTTTTTTCAAAAATTTTACTTTTTATACATAAAAAATGTAAGGATAAAGCGATAGTTTATAATTAAAATATTTTTAAATCTATTTTATATTAGCTTAATAATATTTAAATAAAAAATTTAATTTTAGTAGGTAATTCTTTAAAATATAAAATTATAATTATTATATTATAATATTTAAAATCATTATATAATATTTAAAGTAAATAAATAAATTTTTTTTTAAATTTTTATATATTCTTTTTATGATTTTAATATTGATGTTTAAACGGTTTTAAAAAAAAAAGCTATCATATAACTTGGTAAAATAAATAAGAATCACATGATTTTCAATAATAATTTATAATTCTTATTTATTTTTATTTTATTATTAAAATCTTTTTCATTATACTATTTAAAAATATATATGATTATTAATTTCAAAATTATTAAAAAGGATCATTAAAATGAAACAACTGACTTAGTATATTTTAAATGATATAGTGAAATTAATTTTATGTTTTGTAAAACTGTAATAGATAATAAAATGATTAAACTAAGTATTGAATAACATTTTATTATTAACAATCTTCATTAAATAAATTCTCCCAGTTATTTGACCTACATAATTTTAAATATCATTTCATATTTTAAGTCCTAAATATTATTATTATAACAAATTATGATTATGAATTAAAATTTTCCTAATAAATCATTTATAATATTTTTTAATATGTTTTTTTTTTTAATAATTTATTACAGAAATATGTCATCTACAAGAATATGGAAACCAATTATTTCTGAAACATCAGAATCAGAAAATGTTTTTAAAACTGGAACAAATTTACAGTCAAATGTTAAAGTAAATCTTGAACATAGACCATTAGATTGTGATCCATTAGTAAATGGTTTTAATACCACAGCTAAACCATTTAATCAAACTTTACAAAATGCTTATGATCATGTTGGAGATCAAAAACATTTTGAAATTTCAGCATCACATTCTACTAAAGCTGAAGAATATTTAAAAGAAAAAGGTGGTTTATTTGGAACAGATCCAAATGCAAAGAATGCATTTAATCAAAAACAAAATCAACCATCATATCTTAATTCTGAAACATTAAAATTAATTCAAGAAGATGATAAACGAGAGAGACACGATAAAGTACCTGTTAAAGTTAACAGTCCATATAGACAAGAAAGTTGTGGTCCAAGAGGAATTATGACTACAAATAATATAAATCATAATTTACCTGTTTGTTTTATATGTGGACGAAATATTTTGTAAGTTTTATTAAAAATTTACTTAACGTTAAATGAAAATATATCTTATTATTATATTTATGCATTGAAATTAGCCTTAAATAGTTAATAATTGTTTTTCCATGACATTGTTTTAAAAATTTAATACTGACTGGCATATCATAAAAATGATAGAAAAAATTTTTTTGTAAATAACCATCAAAAGATAATAAAGATAAATGTATTTTTTTTTTGTAAAAAATTTTTGTATAAAAGTAGGATTATCCTAATAATATTGTTCCACCAGTTCTTTCATATAGTCTCTTTTTTGTAAAGATCATTTCATTATCCAACTTTTTAGGATTAATCATTCCTTCCCATATTCTAAATATGTTTCTATCGATAGGATAGTTAATATATTTTTTAATTTTATATTTATATTGAATAGGTAAATTATCATTTTTTGTATATAAAATTTCATTTAAATTTCTCAAGGGCATAACTTCAGCTTTAGTATTCTAGAAATAATTTACTTAATAATTAATAATAATTTACTTACGTTGTAAAAAATAAAAAAAGTTAAAGAAATTAATAAAATACAATTATATAATTTCATAATTTTTTTTTTTTAATAATTATATAATCTAAAAAAAATTTATTTAAATTTTTAAAATAATAATAATAAATAAAAATATTTTTAGAGGACTTGTTTGTCGTGCGTTTGATGTTAATGTTCATGCTGATTGCTTTTCATGTTCAACATGTGGAAGCAATTTAAAGAATCAGGGACATCATTTTGTAAATTCAAAATTTTACTGTGATGTTCATGGAAGACAAATAAAGTCGTTATCTCAACCACAATATTCACCAAATACTTTAAAAATTTCTCACCAATATGAGAACAAGCCGTAAGTTTTTGTAAAAAAAAATAAAAATTTATCTTTACCAATGAAGAAGAAAAAATTTACGTTGACATAACAATAAAAAAATTTTAAAATGCTAATTGAAAAAAAAAACAATAGACATTAAGTATGTTATTATTAAGAAAAATAATATACTGTATATCTTTTGATATTTAAATAAATTAAAAAAAAAATAAATTATAATATTTACATTATATTTATATGAAATAAAATAGTGCATTTAAAGAAATATATTAATTTATAAGTCTAGTTACAATATATTTTAATAATTATATACATTATTTTATAGAGTAAATATTCATTCGTCAGGAAATAATATATACCAGCATGATTTGTCAAAACCATCTTTTCAAACTGATATCATGGCACGACAACCTATTTTAAATGAAAAACAAAAAGATGAAATAATCAAAAATTATTCCTCCTCAAGTTATGCAACCATGACAAATGAATTAAAGAAAACTCCAACTCCTTTTTATGGATCATCTCATGATTATGGTAAGTATTTCGTTATTTATTATTTCTTAAAATGCTTTTAATATATTTTAATTATTATATATTTAAAAATTTTATGCATTAGTGAAACTAAGTTAAACTAACAAAATTTTTTTGTTTAACATTTTATGACCATACAATTTAACAAACATTTATTTAAAAAATTTTTTTTAACAAAAAATTAACATGACATTAAATGTTGTTTTTGTCTTTTATTATGTAGATACTTTAAATGTGAATATTAACAAGTCACCGGAACCACTAGAGTTTCGTAATCTTAAAAAAAGTCCATTACCTAGAGAAATTAGAGATGTTACCATAAAATATCTTAAAAAAAGTGATAGTTTACCAGTTTGGCCACCAACAGAATCATTTTCAACATCTCCACAAAAATATTGGACACTTAATTTAGCTCCATATACAAGAAAAGAAAATAAATCACTTCTTGATTTGGTTGTAGAGGAAGATTTAAAATCAAGTATTTATAATAATAATAATAATCATGATTTTCATTCACCTACTTTAAGTTCAACTTATGAAAAATCTCAAGATTTAGATATATCAAATCATCAAGAACCAACAACTTCTATGTCTATTCCAATTTCAAATATTGATAGATTAACACCTCCACGTATATCACCAAGAAGATACAAAAAAAAGGATTCGCAAAATAAAGAAATTAATAAAAAATATGACTTTATTCCAATAAATCCTGATAATGATAATGAATATTCTATTCAAATAAAAAAATTACCAGAAATTGTAACTACATCTTTATCAAATGATACTATAGAAAATACCTTAAAAATTGAAAAACAATTACGTTGGGTAGAAGATCCAGAAATAATTGAGGAGGCAGATATTATAACTGAAGAATCATTTTCTGACTATCGATTAAATGAAAATGAAAATACTTTTGAGGATATAGAGGCTGATGAATCTGATTGTATAGATGAACAGGAACAATGGATAAAAGAAGAATTAGAACAATATAAAAAAGAAGAAGAATTAGAAAAATTAAAGAAACAAAATAATAATATGAATTCAAATTTTGAAAAAGATATTAAACCAAAAAATGAAATGGAAAATGATGAAATTAATAATCTTACTGTTACATCAGTAACCAATTCATGTGAAAATTTTGAAGAAAATAAACTTACTGAACTTATCAAAAGTACTCAACAACTTTTGTTACACGTTGAAAAAAAACATGGAATAAAAAAGGATAATAATATGGATAATAATAATATAGATAATAAATTAATTTTTGAAAATAAAGATAATTCATTGATAGAGAAGTATAAACAAAATTCAACAATAAAATTAATTGAAGAAACAAGAGAAGAAATCGAAAAAATGAAAGCTGAATTACGTGATAGAAGTATTATTGTTACTGATAAGGAATATAAACCAATCACTTTTAGTGGTCCTATAAAGTATGAAACAATAAATTTTAAAGAAGAAAATTCATCATTTTCTCAATATGAACCAACAAAAGTAGTAACACCTGCTGATTATATATGTAAAAAAATTAAAAATGTTTATGTAGAAAATAATTTACCTTGTAATGATATGTCCTTGTCAAAAAAATGTTTAGGTTTGTCTTATTACTTATTTTTATGTTTTTTTTTTTATTTTAATTCTCTTAATTTTTTATAAATTTTTTTATTTTTCTATAGACTATTATCAACAACAACCAAAATATACAGGGGTTAATTATCAAGGAATTGAAGAAAATAATAAATCAACCTATACAACACAAAAAAATATTACATTTAATGGTAATAATGGAAGAAATTCTCAACAACCATATGAAAGTAGAATTCCAATATGTAATCAATGCAGAAATGAAATTCATGGTGCATTTGTCATGACAGGTGGTAATACTTATTGCCCAGAACATTTTGTTTGTGCAAATACTTCATGTTCTCGTAAATTAGTTGATATTGGTTTTGTTGAAGAAAGAGGACAACGTTTTTGTGAATTATGTTTTGAAAAACTTATTGCTCCTGTTTGTGGCAAATGTAATAAACCAATTACTGGTGATTGTTTAAATGCTTTGCAAAAACAATTTCATCCACAATGTTTTACCTGTGCTCATTGTATGAAAGCATTTGGTAATGCTGCTTTTTACATGGAAAATGGAAAACCATATTGTGAAAGAGGTAAATATTTTAATGAAAACTAATTAAAAATATTTTATTTAGATTGGAACAATCTTTTTACAACAAAATGTGTTTCTTGCAAATTTCCAATTGAGGCTGGAGACAGATGGGTTGAAGCATTAGGAGCATCTTTTCACTCAAATTGTTTTTCATGTGTAGTTTGCCATGTAAATTTGGAAGGCCAAAGTTTTTATGCTAAAAACAATCAACCATATTGTAGAATGCATGCTTAATAAATTTTTTTATTTTAGCCTTTGTTGCAAAGAAAAAAAAAACATTATTAAATATAATCTAGCCTTATTATGTAGTGATTAGTTGATATAAATTTATTTTATTTAGTACTTTTATATTTGGAATAATAGTTAAATATAAATGAATTTTAAATATCTTATTAGTTTTTTAAATTTTATATTCTTTTGTTTAAGTTAATTTTTTAAAGACAAAAATGCTTTTTAAATTCATTTTATTTTTCTATATATTGTAAAGATTTATATTAAATGCATTAAATAAAAGAATCATTTATAATATATTTTTTTGCATACAAATATAACTTCATTTTTTTTTTTTGTATCTTCTTATTTTTTGAAATAAAATATTTTTTGTTTGTGTATCATTTTATTTAATAAAAATTTTTTGAAAAAAATGTGTTTTCAGTTTTATCTAAATTTACTTTATCTGGTGTACGAAGAACTTTTGGACGTGACAAAAAAACACTATTATAATCAACATCACATTCTTCACAAGGTACATCAATAAGAGGAGAATCATTTGTTGAAATATCAATTTTTTGAATTTGTAAAATATTATCATATTTACTTTTTGGAAGTGACTCATTTTTACAAATACCATCTTTATTAAATTCATTATTTTTTTTATAATTTGAAAAATTCTTCATATTTTTCTTTTTTTCTATATTCAATGATTTTTCAATATTTACTTTTTTTGGGACAACGATAAATTTCTTCATCTCAATTTTATTAGAAATGTTTGTTTTAGTTTCACTTGAATTTTCATTATCATCGCTTTCTAAAGATATATTTAATGATATTAATTTTGCTCTTATTAATTTTGAATTTTCAATTATTGCACTTTTTATACCACAAGGTAAAAGTAATGGTTTTCTTTTATTATTTTCTAAAATAAAAGTTTTATATGATGTTGTTGAATTTGGTGGTTTAATTAAATCATTTATTTTTGTTGAAAATCTTGTAAGAGAATGAGATGTTCTTAAATAATTTCGTTTTTGTTGTTTATTTACTGCTGACATTCTTTTAACATTATTTTTCGATGTTAGTGATATATTTTGTCCATTTAATGTATCATTTGATATAATTGATAATTTTTTGTTTTCAATATTATTTGATGTAATACCTGAAGAGTTATTATTAATATAAAAAGGTTTTTTTTTTATTTCTGTAAATGTTTGACAAAAAATATCTTTTTGATCATTTTTTATTTGATATTTTTCTACTAAAAGTTTTTCACCAAAACATTCCAATGCTCCTGGACGAAGTCTATCTGTTGACTCTATCTCAGCTTCTATATAATCATCCCACTATAATTATATTATATTTATCATACATTTTTTTTTTATTATACTTATTAAAAAAAACTTACATTATCATCATTTTCTGACAAAGTATATACTTTCTTATTTCCATAGTCATATTCTAAAGAAAAATAATAATATTTATTTTATTTTTTTTTTCTAACATATGGTACTATCGATATCCTGGTACCTGATCATCTAACTTGGGACATATTAAATCTGTCACAAGTAGAGTCTCAGGGAACGGGAAGTCGTAAGTTTTTATAATTTTGTTTTCAAAAAATACTTTCATATTATTAGAAAGTATAATGTTGTAGTGTGTAAAGTAGGAAAATTTTAATATAATAATAAAAAAATTTTGTTTATTTAAATATTATAGTTTAGATAAATTATTTTATTATCAAAATTAATGTAAATATACATATTATAAAGAACTGATTTAAGGGAATGAATTAAATATAATAACAGAGAAGGTGTTTTTTAATAATGTAAAAAAAGTACTTGTTTTAATATAATTATTGAATAATTGTTACCTGATTATTTTAATAATCTATGGTTCTAATTTTATTTGACAAATAGGTTATCTTATATATTTACTATATATTTTATTAATATCGTAAAAGTACAAAAAGATATATTTAAAAAACTAAATAGTTTATATAATAAAAAAAATTTCGTTATACTACTAATAATTGGAATGAAATATTTTAAAAATATATATATATATATATATTTTTGTTGTAATTTAGAAAAATAATGTATAGTAATAAAATTATCTTATAAAAAAAGAGAAACATTTACATAATTCATTATTTTATACCCATAAATATTTCTTTCAAATATGTAAGTCGATTTTTATATATATGCAACAAAAATATTTTATCTGATGTGGTCAAGTATGTAAGTTTAGGACATAATCTGTAGAAGAAGGATACAGCCTGGCACAATTGTCATACACCTCTTTTACTATTTTAAAAAGATAAAAAAGTAACAATAAAATGAATAAATTTTTACAACAATAAACTCTGTTATCTAATATATTTGTTAAAATTAAATTAGCTAATATATAGGTAAAAAAGATTATTATATGTTAAGAAAAAATATATATATTTATAAATTTTAATAAACTATATACTGCTAAGCAACATAATATAAGCTTCAAATTTTAAGCAATTTTAGAAAAAAAAAATGAATAATATTTATAAAAATAAGAGTATATATAGTCAGTTTTTTTTTAACCATAACTTGAAAATATTAATTTATGTTATACATCATTAAAATAAATATTTCATGATTATTTTTTGCTTAATAATACGTCATGATTTTGAAATAGGCAATATAATTTTTAATAAATCTAAATTTATTCTTAGTATTGAATATGTAAAAAAAAAAAATTCATAATGAAATATATTTTTTTATTAAAATAATAATGCGAACTCTGTTGTTTCCTTTTTAAATGAAATATATTGTAAGAGAGAAAAAATGGGTAAGTATGAAACAAATTTTGAAATGAACGATAATTTTAATGTTGACTGAACATTTTAAACAAAAATAATAACGATATTAACTTTGACGAATTTTTAAACTATACATGTATATACACAAAATATATCTACACATTGGAAATAAAAAATTATATACATATAATCGTATAGCAGTTCTCTAGTATAAAATGTGATATTCTTAAATATCATATAAAAATTTTAAAATTAATCTCAAAAAATAATTTTTTATATTTCATAACAAATAAAAAAAACTTAATAAAAATAAATTATATAAAAATTAAAAGAATTAAAAATAACTAAAATTATTTGATAAAATAATGATTATGTAATGCTAAAATATTCTATGTCTTAGTATTTTAGTGACCAGCACAACCTGCCACGGACAACCATTGAAGCATTTTTTAATGGGTACAGACATTTGTTATAATATGTTTTAAACATTTAAAAACTTTTAAAATATCACATGAAATTGAGCATGTATATTTTATCTGGATAGAAAAATTAAGGCATTTGAATATAAAAATAAAATGAAAACTTCTCATTGATGATATATGATGAATAGAAATAATTTTTGTAAGTGAAATATTTATATTAAATATGGGATAAAATAATGAATGTAACAAAAAATATTATATTAAGATATATTTAAAGAGTTGACATTTCAACTAGTTAACTATGTAGTGGTAAAATAAATTACTAAAATATTCATAAAAAAAAAGTAAAATAAAAAATGTCTTCTTTTCTTTATTAATCTTGAAATATTTTATATAAATAAAATTAATAAAAAAATTTATCTTTTATAGAAATCAATTTTTTTTAAGAATTTTGTTAAATAAAAAAAAAATCTATTTATATGTATATATATATTATATTTTTTTTAATATAAAAAAGATATGTAATTATTCGTTATATATTTAAATAAAATAACTAATATTTATTAAACATTTTTAATTTTATAATATGTCATATAAACTATTTGTTTTACATAAATTAAAAATTTTTTTTTCTTCAAACAACTTGTTTAATTTTCTAAATGACAAAAAAAAAAAATTTTAATTTATTATTATAAGAAACATATTTAAATAAAATAGGTTTCTTAAAATATATTTTTATCTTTTAAAAACAACAAAATGTTATTTTCAAAAAATCAAATGTTAACAAAAAAAAGTATTTTTTTTATTTTAAAAATTTTTTAACTTTATCGACTTTAATAACATATGTTAGAAATTTTTATCTTTTAAAAACAATATTTATATTTAATTTTTTTAAACCTCTTACCTTCATATAAACAACAAAGTAAGAAAGCAATTATATATTTTTCTTCATAGGTTGTGGAGACCTCTAAATGTTTATACAAAATTTCATCAATCTTTAATTCTTTAGCTTTCACTCTAACTTTTCTTAACTCCAATACAACATACATTATACCATAAATGACATTTTTATCTTTAAAATGACTTTTTTGTAATATTGTTGATAACATTACAACTAAATTATGTGTTATACGAAAAATATGAGATTGAACAAAAGGATTTAATACCAAATTTAATATTAAACCAATACCAAAATCAAAAAATGTTGGTGAAACACATTCTTCTGTGATAATTTTAACTAACCAATCAAGTATATTTTGTTGTAATAATTCTTTTTGTACAACTTGTTTTATAGATACTTTTTGTATTGCTGCCAAAATATGAGATGATGTTACTTCATCTAAACGTTTATTTTTTAATGCTACTACTGATGGGTAGATAAAATTTTTACCATATGAAAAATTTATTAAAAATGTTCTTCCAACTTTAAATGATGCAATTGCATTGAGAAATCTTGCAAACTCTTCTTTAATAATATCATTTTGGGATGTATGATGTAATAAAATATTATAAACAATTGAATTATTTGCATTCCTTAAGTTTAAAATATCTTTAAAAGCAAAAACTTTTATTACCTCAATTGATGCTTCTTTACTTTCTTTACGTGTTATTTGTTGTCTTAATGCTTGTAATAAAAGTGCTGTATTTCGTGAATTTATATTTTTTAACAAAGTATTAATTATTTTTGTATAATTTAATCTTCTAATAATTGGTTTTAATACCATTTTATTAATATCTATAGTACTTTCAAAAGTTTTTTCATTTTTAAAATTTATACTTTCTAATGATTCTGTTCTTTTAAAATTATTTTTTTCTATTTTTTTTGAAGTATTTCTTGTAACATTAAATAATCCAACATTTCCATCATCACATATTTTAATATGTTTTAGATTATTAAAACTTCCTACACTTTTTACAATTATATTTGGTCTAAATATTTTTTTACCACCATATAAAATTTTTTTTGTCTTATTATTTTCATTTAATGAAAATTTATTTATTTCTTCATCTTCATTTTCTTCATCATTATCACTATCATCTGATTTATTACCATCATTATTCTTTTTATTATTTCTATTAGGATTATTATTATTATTGTTATTATTATTATTATTATTTCTTTCATAATTTCCATCACTATTTTGTTCATTTCCTTTCCCATATTCATTGTCTTCTTTTTGTGATTCTTCATTATTTTTTTTATCATAATTTTGATGTTTTTCTTTATTTCCTTTATCTGAATTATCATTGTCTTTTTGATTTGATTGATAGTAACTATTATTGTTCTTCATAATAATTTTATTTTTTTTCAATAACAATAAAATATAAAAAATTATTTCAAATTTTGGTAAGTCAAATAGAATAATTAATTTTTCAAATTTTGTAATCAATATAATTATGACATTTTCATGTATTTTAAATTTTTTTGCTTGATTAGTTAATAAAATTTTATATAAAATTATATTCATTAAAAAGTTTTTAACTATTTTATATGAAATAAATTTATTAAATTTTGGTGATATCTATTAAAAAAAAATTTTTTATATAGTTTTAAAAAAGACCAACCTGAAAAAATTTTTTTATGTTCTTATATTTATATTCAAATTCCATTATAGAAAAAATATTAATGTAATTTGCATTCCTATAAATTCACCATATTAAAAATTATAAATATAATAAAAATTTTATCCTTCATTAACAGTTATTAAAAAAAGAGTGCAACTAATAATTATAAAAAAAAACACATCGACATCATGAAAATAATATTTATTTATATAACAAGCAAAATATTTTTATTACAAATTTTATAAAAAAAATTTTTTTTATAATATAAAATGTAAAAATTTGTCATTAAAAGGAAAACATAAAAAAATAAGTTATTTTTTTTTGCCGTTTCATATTAAAATTTTCAATTAATTATATTAAAATGTTAGCCTTTATAGAGAAAACAATTAATTAAAAATAAATTTAAATATTTTATAAAAAGGTGTTTCCATGGAAACTTTTTCGGTGTAATAAAAGAACATTACAAATGTTGGGCATTTAGATAATTACACCAAAACGTTTAATATTTCAGTCAAAGTCTATTAAAAATAAAGAGTCTTAATGGACCAAAGTTTATTGAGAAAAACATTATGTTGAAATACCACAAATTATTCAAAAGAGTATTAATAATTTAAAAATATTTGTTAAAAACACAAAATTCAATAAATTTTAAAGTGATTGTAGTTATAAAAAAATATATTAAGAAAAATATATACATAAAATATTAGTACAAAACAAAATACTTAAATTTAAAAAATAACAAATAAAAACAAGTAAATGATCAATTTTCTTGTGTAATTTAATTTAAAATAAAATGTTAAAAAAATATTAAATCCAATTAAATTTTTTTTTCTAATGATATAATGATAAAATTAACAGAAACAAGCTTCTTTTTATTATTGTTTTATTAATAATGCTTATTTACATTTAATAAAGTATATTTAACTTAATATTATTTATTTAATGTCTTTTATTAAAGATAACCGTATTAGCCAGTTCCTGTAAAAGGTGGCAATTCAAATTAAAACTATAATAGAAATATAATTATAAATTAGTTATAGCTATATAAATCTTTTTCTTTAAAAACTTATCACTTTTAAAATTAATTACTAAAAGGATTAGAAATAAAATATTAAATATTATTTTTTTAAAAGATATAATTAAAACAAATTAATTGTCAATACAAAATTAAATCCGTTTCAATATTTTTCTAATAAAAAAAATATGTTAGTAAATTAAAATGTATTTTTATAGTTAGCTTTGAGTTTAAAATTATTAAAATATTAAAAATTTATTTTTTTTATTTTAATATTATACAATAACTAAAAATTTTACGTTTGTCATACATAAAAAATGTTTGCTAAAAATGACATTAATTACTTTATTTTTAAAATTTACATTCATAGTATTTTTTTATCTTTACATACTACAAGCTATTACTTTTATATTTTTGTTAAATTTACTAGTAAAAATTTTATTTAAAAAAATAATAATTAATTTAATTTAAATATTAAACTATTAGATTTAAATAAAATCAGTAAAAAAGCTCTTTAAACTTTATTAAAATTTAATTATAGTAAAAATTAAGAACAAATATTATTTGCTAATATAAAATTATCTTTAAAATTACACTACTTTTATTTTTTTAAATTATAATTATATATTATTGCGAAATTTAAATAAAATTAATAAGAATTTTACTGAACTATAAATAATTTTTGATGCAATGTAAAATTGATATATTTTTTGTTACTATCATGAATCTACAACATTTTTTATTAACATTTAACCAATAAAACAAAAAAATTTTTTTAATATTTTTTTTAAAAACAATTATACTGATAAATATACCTAAAAATAAAATGAATTTTTAATTACAATAATATTTTTGATAAATATTAGTAACTTGATTGAATTATAGATCAAACAAAAATTTACATTTAATTTTTTAACATAAGTATTAAAAAAAATTTATAAAATTATAGTAGAAACTTTTTTTAATTATATATACACAAAAGTTGTTTGTTCTAAAAATATACAAATGAAAATAAGCCATTTTTAAATATGAAAATTTAAAATATATTATTCGGTTATTATTAATGTTACTTGAATAATTCATTATTTTATTTTAATTTTTAAAAATATATTTACTTTAAAATTAAGTTTGCTGTTATTTTTTTTATAACCTGAAAGATTTCATAAGTCTAGTCTTTAACATTTTTATTAAAATATAAATAGTTATATAACACTTTTCTTGACATAAGCCAATTTGAAAATAATATATGTAAGGTTAAAAGTGAAATAAATTAAAAAAATACCAAAAATGAAACAAAATTGTAACATTTTGTAAACTTATATATAGGTTATATATAATTATTTATTATTACTTTAATTTTATAACTCAAAAAAAAAATTGGAAAATTTTTCTTTAGCATTTTTAATACAACAGATAGTTATAAGAAAAAAAAAATTTAAATACGCATAAACCCTGTATTATTATACTTATAATGTTGCTCTTTAAAAAAAATTATTAAATAAAAAATTTGATTTATTTTATACTTACAATAATGGATAATTAAAGTCATAAATACTTATTACAATAGTAAAACAAAAAAAATATAAACAAAAGTCGTATATTGAGTAAATGTATTTAAAATTGTTAAAAAAAGATTATTTTTTTAAATTTAAATTTTTGTTCAACTATAAAAAATAAAAAATAATTTATAAAGTATTAAAATTTTAAATTCATTTTAAAAAAGATACAATTGAATCGAATATTTAAAGTAATATAAAAAGTATCCAGAAAATTTTATTTATAATATTTTGTTTAATAGTATTTAAACATTTATTCAAAGAATTTCATATAAAAAGAAATTTCAACGTTATATAATTTTGTAAAAGAGGAAAATTTTTTAAAGTAATAATAATAGAAAAAAGAAATATATTTATAAAGAAAGGTATCCTAGTTAAAATAAAAAAAAATATAAAAATAATTTTTTTTAAATATAATACTTTTGCAAAATTATTATTTACAAACATTATTCTTTTTATTAAAGTATCTCAATAAACTTTAGAAAAAAAAATGTTTATTTAATTTTATAGCTGTTACATAAAATGAATTTTGTATGGTTGTAATCTTCCTTTAAAAAATAGATAAATAAAACTATTAATATATATAATGCATTAAAAAAAATAATAGAACAATTTCAAGTAAATTAGTAATATTAGATTTTTCAAAAAAAAATATCACATAAAAAAAGTATTTTTATAATTTATTTATATATTTATCAATACAATGTGTTCACGATTTTAAAAATTTAATCAGTTTTATTTTTATCATTATTTATAATTTCTATATTTTTTATTATAAGAATTATTAAGATTCTACTTAAAATTTATGTCAAAATCAGATTTTCATGTTACAACTTTTGGAAATTTAATTTTAGCCATTTTAAAATTAAATCTAAAAAAAATATTATTATTTTTTTAAAATTCAAAATTAATTCAAAACTAAGTAAAAAAACATTGGTTCAAAAAGTCACATTATATAAGTACAATGTTTAAGAATTAAAGAGTTTGTAAATCAAAATATTTATTTAAGATCAAAATTATATCGACTTTGTTAAAAAAAAAACTTATGTGAGATGGTTTATAAACTTGTAAAAGACTTTTAGATAACAATTGGTATCTTTTCTACTGTTTGAAGTCACTAGTAATATCATAATGAAGATAAAAAAAAAACTTGTAATTCATGAACTAGTAAAAGACTAATGTTCTTGACGCACAACATGTTTTTTTTTGCTTTGTATCATTAAAACAATTTATTAAAGGAAGGTATTATTGAGGATAATTAAAAGTATACAATGTACAATGATTACAAAATTTTTTTTTTAAATTAAGCTAGAACAAAGTTTATAAATTATCAGAATAATTTAAACAATCCAAGATTGTGATATAATAAAATTTAATAAAATTAAAAAGACCTTAATCATTATAAATTTCAAGTTCGTGACTAAATAATTACTTCAGAAAGATTTGGTTTTGAACTTTAAAACATACAGTTTAAATTAGCTATTTTAAGTTAATGAAATCGAAAAAAAAATTCTATTATTTTTTTAATATAATTCTTGGTCACATGTTTTGAAAATAACAGTAAAAAACTATGAAAGTTGAGATATGGAAATTTTATTTAGTTACCATACCCAAATGACAACATTAACTACGTAATATTTACTAAAAAATATAAATTAATACATAAAGAATAATTTTTTATGAAATTAAATTTGTAAAAACTGTTAATTAAGAATTAGAATATCGCTAATTACAATTTTTTCCAATATGAATCAACAGGATTTTAAAAATACTAGTAACAATATGTTAATTTAAAAACTTTATATTAAGTAAAATATTTTTTTCAATATTTTTAAAATTAATTTATTATTTCTAATAATACGTATACAAATAAAAATAATATATAGTATTAAACATGTATATTAACTAACATAATTATAAATAAAATAATTAAGTAAATAATAATTTTAATATTGATAAAAAAATTTACTAAATTAAAAATATATTGTGATAATACACATACAATATTTTCGTTTTAAAAATGAGTAAAATAAAAAAAAATAAAAGTTTTAAAATGTTTTAGTAACATTTATTAAAAATAATTGTTAAACTATTCATTTGGAAATGTTTTATAATTTTATTCAAATAAATATGATATTTTGTTGATTTGAAAATTATTATAAAGAGATATTTTTAAATATATTTTATTTTACTTTTATTAAAAGTTATTTCACATAAAAATAAATTTTTATCATTTATTAAAAATATATTAAAAGATTAGTATAAGTTACAGGAAATAAATATAAGATAGGTAGATAAAATAAAAATCATAATAACAATAATTTACAAAATACAAACATTACTTTTTGATATATGGTTAATTAAAATTGCTTGATATTAATAACTTTAAAGTATTAAATAATAATAAATATTAAAATTTATTATTTTTTGTAATTTATTAAATTATTTCTATCCAAAATATAAAAAACTATTAAAAAGATAAATAAATATAAATTCAAAAAATATAATTAATAATAGTTTAAAGAACAAAAGTTATATTACATACTAATTGGAAAATTTACGTAGTTAATTTTTATATAAATTTATTTAGATGAATTTAAAATAATACTTATTAAATATTAATTGAATATGTAGATATTTGCATAAATAATAATAATTGGTTATAAAAAAAATATTTACAAAAATAACTTTTAAAATCTTATATCTCAATCCTGCTATCATTAATATACAGTATCTAATTGCTTTTAACTTTTTTTTGAATAACTATGAAAGTAATAAAATTATAACTTCTATACCTATCATTAATTATTATAATTTTTAATATAAAAATCATTTATAAATAGTAATTTATTTTATAGAATAAATTTTTTTTAATGTAAATAACTAAATACAATGGAGAGATTTTTAATGTAGCACTTTTTAATAATATTAAATATAAATAATAAATTTAGAAAATATTTATTGAAAATAATAAAAATAAGTTTGAAGACTAAAAATAATAACCAAATATTAGAAATTATATTTAATTTGTTATGTAATATTAAAATTATTTAAAATTTTAAAATTATTTGTTTTGAATTAAAATGAAGTTAATATAACAATGTCAAAAAAAAATAAACTAAATAACTATTGAAAACGTTTTTTTAATTATTAATTAATTTTTTACATTTAAACTTATTTAATACAAATTTTTGTTATGAAATTAATCTTTTATATCATTTTGTTTAATATTTCACCAAAAAAATGTATTAAAAAATTCGTCAAGGTTTTTTTTTGGAGTATTTAAAAAATATGTGAATAATTCTATAAATGTTTTTATTTAAATTCTTACAAATTTTAATTATCTTTTTATATTAAGTTGTATCAAATGAAATTCATATTTAAATTTTAAAAAATTAAATGCGCGTAAAAAAGTAAAGAATAAATATTTTTTTTTAAAAATGAAGATCTGTGAAATAAGGTGGGTGCGCAAGTGTTCATATTCCATTTTATTAATCTTTTTGAAGTATTGTTTTAAAAAATGGAAGCGGGTGTTGTCATGTAGCAAAAAAAGACTTTTTCTATTGATTAAAGAAGTTTTTTTTTGGAACAATTTTGAAAAATTTTTCAATTATTTGAAGTAGAATTAAGAATTTGTTGTTTCACTGGCTTTCATAAATTCATAAAGCACAAATTTTTCAGAAGATCACAAAATAGTGATCATTACATTCTTTAACGTTATTTGGAGTTTTGGAAACTGTTTTGTGGTTTTATCTTTATTGAACCATTGTCCTGGGCGTTTTTTATTTTCGTATATAATCTACTTTTTATTGCAGGTTACAATTCGGTCTAAAAAAGATAGTTTTTATTTCTTAGAAGCAAAGAATAACAAATTTATAAATGATAATTCATTTACTCTTGGTTATTTCATGAGAAACCCATTGATCTAATTATTTCGTTTTGGCAAATTGATTCAAATTGCGGAAAATTGTATCTTTTAAAACTCCAAGATCTGATATCTTTGTAATTTTTTGTTAAGAATCATCTTTATAACTTTTTTTAAATAGTCGTTATCAACAACTAAAACTGTTCTTTCGTGGCTTCATTTTCAAGATCTTGATTTCTTTCTCTGAATTGTTTTTAGCTATTTTTGTACAATTGAAGGATTTACAAGTCTTTCTTCAATAATATTATTGATATTTTCTGCTGTTTTTCCTGCATTTATCACTAGTTTAAACTTTTAAAGGAAATTAATGCAAATTTCACGTTTGGTAACATTATTAGATAAATTAAAATTAAAAGTGATAAACTTTATTGTTAGCATGTTTTATACGTCATTATGCAGAGAAGGCTCTTACGAATTTAACAAAATGCTTAATTTTATAAAAACATAGCTAGTTTTGAATTTAAACAAGCTACAAGTGTTGGGCATTTGAAAACATATTATTTATATGGGATAACCTACTAATAATAAAAATATGATTTTTTACAATTTCTATTAAGTTTTATATAAATACAATTATAATGAATTGTATTTTTATAAATTTAATCTTACACATGTATAAACAATATTTTTTATTTGTAAATAATATATAAATAAATGTTTATGTAATTTTAGTAATTAAAATACATCCTAAATCAATTTCTTTACTAAAAATTTCTCTTGTATCATTATTTGTACTTTCATCATCATGATATTTTTCTAATATCATTATACATTTTACATTTTGTTTTATTTTCTGTAATCCAGAAACTAAATAAGACATTGTTATACCTTCTTCTTCATTTTCTGTTTTTCTTGGTTTAGAAATACTAAGCAGCTTGTTAAATTTTAAAAATGCAATATACATAAATTTTTGGTTATTTTGAATATTTCTATCATTACAAACATTCACATTTATATAACATTTATTTGTAAAATGTCCACAATAATTAACCCAAATAGTAACAAGAACATTTAAATTATTTGGTTTAATTGTTATTGGATCAGGAAACATATGTATATTACACCAAAGTGTATTATGATTTTCATATGATAATGTATGACCATTAATCATCAATGGATCTGTTAATTTTCTTGGATGTGGAAGATTACATGTTAATTCTGGAACTTGAATATTTGATATCAATGGATCATTTTGAACATCTCTGAAAACTTTTTGTAATATTGATATTACAGGTATATCTTTTGAAATATGTCTTTTAAGATATTTCATAAATATACCATTATTTTCACCAACAACTTCATATGCTCCACCACCTGTTGATGTAGCAAAACCATATATTGCATTTGGGCGTACAGGAATTTTTTGAATATTATATATTTCTTTAGCTTTATACATAAATTTTATTGGATCTGATGGTTCTTCATATCTACATATATCTAATAATATTACATGCATTCCAGGATTACATGACATAAAATTATTAAGAATCCAATTCATTGGTAAACAATGTTCAGGTGAATAATATTCTATATCATTATTTATTGGTAAAAGAAAACATTGACCATTTATTTGAAATCCATGACCAACAAAATAAAAAACAGCATAAACATTATCACCTAAAAGTTTAGTAAAATATATAATCATACTTTTCATTTCTTCTAAATTTAGATCAGCTAAAACTACTGTTTTATAATTCATTCCTTGTAATTCTTCAGCTAATGTTTCAGCATCTGATAAAGGTGTTCTTAAACCAAGATTTAATATTTGATAATTTCTATTAGCTATTATAAGTGCAACTTTATCAGAAGCTTCTAATATTATATTTGTACTATCTGTATCATAGTTTGTTCCAATTTCATCAATAGTAGTAATATTTGTCTTATCAACAATTGTATTTAAATCATTTTCATTAATAATAAGTTGTTTTTTTTTACAATCAAAACAGACTATAATTTATATAATAACCATTTTCATTTTTTTTTATCATATAAAACTTACTAAATTTCTCTTCTAATTCATATTTTTCAAGTGTTATTGGTCCACCAATAATAGTACATCTTTTATTTTCTAAATACCATAATAAATAATCACTTAATGGTGTTTCATTATACACAATACATTCTAATTTTTGATTTAATAAACAATGACATCTTAGTATATATCTTACGTTATCTGTATCATCAATATGTGAAGGATTAAAAATTTTTCCATCATGTTTCCATTCATAACTAGGTGCAGGAAATGATTTAACATTTATACTTACTTTTAAATACATACTATCTTCAAGTATCTCAATATCAAATATTTCTTTATTGTCAGGATTAATTAACTCAACTGGATGAAATTTTCTACATAACGTTAATTGTATAAGTTCTAGTGTTTTTCTTTCTTCTACAGGTATAATATCAAAATTATCTACAATAACATCATTACATTGACATATAAATTGTTTTATAGTTATTCCTTTTGAATTTAATAATGTTATTATTTTTTCAACTGCATCAACATCATTTAATAACAAATTCATTTTACTTTCTCTTAAAAATATATTTTTATTTTATTTTATAATAAATATACTAAATACTTACGGAATGTAAAATGAATCTTTTTTATCTGATCCAACAATCCATTTCCATGCATTATTCTTTCTTAATAAATGTTCTACTATAACAACTATACGATATGATACATTTCCAAATACTTCATTAAAAAAATCAGATTTATTCCAACAAACACGATTCATATGATTAATATCATCATATAATTGTTCAATATAATTTAATGAATTCATTTCTATTTAATTTAAAATATTATATTAAATTATTTTATTATATTAAATAATATAATAGACATAATTTTTTTTTAATATATTGAAAATTAAAAAATATAAACGTTATTCCAATAAATATAATATAGACAATTTTTTTTTAATAAACATTAAAAAGATTTAATTTATTAAGAATAAAATGATAAATCAATATATATTTGTTAAAAATATGAATAAAATAATATTTTAAATTTTTTCTTAAAAAAAAAATATTTATCTTGATAAAAAAAAAACTAATTTGTGCATATATCCATTTGTAATAAAATGTTTTTTCTTTTATATTTTAATTAATAAAAACAAATAAACTATATTATTAATCCATTAACTCCACATTCATCAGCCTTCTTTAATTTTTCAATTTTTTCTCCAAAAACATAATAACATTGTTCTGAGAAGGTATACCTACAAATAACATGTACAATAAGTTTTTCTTTCAATAATTCAAAAGCATAGTTTCTAGCATTTCTTCGCTCTTTTAAACCTTTAACATTTGCTAATAACCAATCAACTAAATGTTTACCATAAAAACACATAGGGTAACTTATTTTAATCCATGCTTTCTCTTTTGCTTCTAAATATGAATTTGGTAATGACATTGACATAACAACATTTTCTTTATTACTATTTAAATCAAATAATTTATCAACATGATGCATTGTAAGTTCTTTCTTTTCATCATCATTTTTAGATGATTTTTTTATTAATGATGGTGATGAAGGTAAATTTTCATAGCTTTCATGTATTGAAGGCATCAATTTTTGTGGTAATTCTAATTGCAATTTGTTATCATTTTTTTTTATTGGTTTTTGTTTTATCCAAATTTCATCATTAGCAGGTTGTAAAAAATTAAAATGATTTGGATAGTCTCTTAGACTTCTTCTTGCTGAATCAAAACGATTTTTAATTGATATGTTATTTATATCATTATCATAATAATCATCAATGCTATTGTAATGTTTTCTAATTTTTAACCTTAATAAATCACGTTTTTTTAATTCATTTGTAAGCATTATAACAGCTTGATCATTAGAAATATTTTCAAAACTTGTTCCATTCATTTCTAATATTTCATCTCCAACACATATTCTTCCACATTGAGATATTGCTCCACCTGGAAGAATATCAGCAATAAAAATACCTTTATCACCATTTTTTGATGAGTGTCCAACTAGATTTATTCCTAAAAATTCATTTGTTTTCAATTTTAATATAACATTAATATTTTTATGATATCTTAAGCTTCTATCCCTATTATTATATTTTTGTTTAATAGGTACTGATGTAGTAACACATTCTAATGCTGTTGATAATCGATTGTATTTTTCTTTTGAATTATTCTCTAATAATGTATTATTTTTATTTTCTAAAAAAAATTATATTTTAATAATATATTTTTTAAAAATTATTTTTGTTATTATATTTTTTAACAAAAATAATATTTGTGAAAAGATACCTAATGAATAGTGATTTGTTGAGTCATCACTATGAGTACCATCAATAGAAAAATTTGAAGTACGATGTAAAAATCCTATCATTTTTCGTCTTGGTGGAGCATCAGGAACATTTTCATTATAACAATCTATAAATCTACTTGTTGTATGCGATCCATAATATTTTTTTGGTTGTCTTAATTTGACACGAACCATATTAGTTTCATCTTCAAGACTAAAATTATCATTTACATTTATTTGTGGTAAAATTTTATTTTTCAATGTTGAATCATTTTTTGTTAATTTTTTTTTATCATTCAAAAATGATAAATTATTTGAATTTAATTTTGGTACAGTATAAGAATCTACAATATTATTGACATTATTATAATTTTTTTTTTCATCATTATTATTTCCTTCTTTACCAAGACAAACAGATGTCCTATTTGATAAATCATTGTCATAGTTCAATGTATTTCCACGACAATTGTATGATTTTGTTTTTCTAATTTTTTTGACATCAATATTATCCTTTTTTTTAGATGAATTTAGAAACATTTTAAATATATTTATTTTTGCACTTAAACTAGACTTGTCGGAATTTTTTTTATTTTCACAATTTTCTATATTTTTAACATATAATTCAGGTTTTGAATCAAGATTATTATCAGAATAATCTTCCATTGATGTGTTACAATTGTTAAAATGTTGTTGTTTATTCTTTTTATTTTTAAGAGAAGAGCGCATTTTTAAAATGATGCTATTTTTGGTTGAGTCAATGTTTATTTCATCATAAGGAGATTTATTTTTACTTGAATTACTATAACTTTGTTCAAAAATCACAGTACTTGACTTTTTTAATTGCTTAGAATCTTTTTCACGTATTACTAAACAATTTTGTGTTGATGTATTTGATGGAGATTGAATAGCTAAAGTTTTTCCTTTTGTTGATCCTGAAATTGTATTTGTTATTTCTTTAACATTATTATGTCTTAGTGGTGATAAAAAAGTATCAATAAAATCCATTGTTTTACTTCTGACATTGTATTGTTTTATTTTTCGCTTTGGTACATTTATTTCTTCATTCATCTTTTTAATATTATATCACTAAAAAATAAAAAAATATATCAATATATAATAATTTTTTTGAAATGATTATTAAAAAAAAAAGAAAATTATGTTACAAATAATTTTATTTTAATAAATATTTATGAAAAATTTTAAAATAAAATTAGTAAATGTTTACAATATATCATTCACAAAATACAATTATAAAAATTTATAAAATAGTTTAATAAGATTACTTTTTTTAAAGCATACAATTTTCTAGTATCTATAATAATATTTATAAACAAAAAGATAATTAGTAAAAAAATTTGAAATAATAATAAGATATATTGAAGATAAAAATTATCTATCTTTATTACGCAAAAAAGTTACTATAGTTGCATAATATTTCGTAAAGATAATTATAAATCCAATAGCACCATTTGTTTACCTGAACTTTTTCTTTTGGTTAATACTCTTAAGAATATATTTTTCATATATCTTAAGAAAACATAATTAATATAAAAGTAAAGGAAATGTTGTACGATAATTATCAGTAGACAACAGAAGAAAGATTCATATATTAAGGTTATTGCTTAGCAAATATACTTGTTATATAAAGTATATTCTCATAAATTCTAAGAAATCTTCATAAAATGGATAAAAAATTTTTAAATTATTTATCTTAATACCTAATTACAAGTGGCCTCTTATATATTATTATAGATGATTATAAATATTAAAAATTAATTAAATTTTTGATATGTGATTAAGAAAAAAAAGATATCTTACATATTTCACTCAATTCATTGCTTCTTTTAATTAAAGAAAAAAAAATATTTTATCAATATCTTACTTATAATTTATTGGTTAATTATCTTTTTCCACAATAATTAATTTATAATTTTATTTAATTAAAAAAATTTTTTTAAGATATTTAAATATGTATATTTGTAAAGAAATTACTTTTTGCATTAATAAATTTAAAGTTTTTTTAAAACTATTTCACAATAGTAATAAATAATACAAATTTTCTTTAAAAATTAAAATTATTATCAATAATTGATCAAGGCCAAGGAGGAGCAAAATCTTGGTAACTAATATTTTTAATATTTTAAAATAATATGATGGCAATTTTTTTCATATTGTCTCCACCTATTTAATATTTAATGTTTTCTTGAAATAAATTTCTTCATTAAAATGATAGTTTCAAATTATTAATAATTTTAATCAGTTTAACTATCTTTAAAATAAATTATAATTGTTCATTAAAATAATGTTATTAAAAAATTTTAAAAATATTTATTATCAAATAAAAAGATGATCTTGAAAAGGAAAAAGTAATTTGTGCTATTTTTATGATTAGTTGTAAAACATCAATGACATACTAATAATTATTGAAAATTTCTAAATTGTTGTAAAGAAAATTTTTATCACAAATTTGATAAGATTAATTTTTCCAGTAAACAAAAATTGGTTATCCTCTTAAAGTAATATACCGATAGTTTATTTAATTTATTTTATAAAAGCATAATTAAAATTAATATTTAGAGGTATTCTTTTATGACGTGTATATAGTAATAAAATAGTTTAATACAAGGAGATAAATATTTTCATTATTTGATTATTACATTTATCATGTTTAAAAATGAAAAAGAAAATCAAAGACTTTACTTTATTTCCGACTTAATGAAAAACTAGTGATTTTTAGATTAATGTTCAACATTTAATCTGATTAAAATGTTCAAATAAATATTTACTAATTAAAATTGTAAAAAAAAATTATATATATATACATATGAATAATAAAATTTTATAACATTACAATATCCATATATATTAATTCATTTTTAAATATGTATATTATTATGTTGTTTTTTTTTTTAATAATAATATGTCTTAAATATGTTTACAGATAACATATAATTGTTTAAATATACAATAAAAATAATATGTAATACTGTAAATGAAAAATAAAGAAGCTGTTCCAGTCAAATGAATAAAGTAGAAAGTTTGATGTCATTTATCAGTATTAAAGCAAATCCTTCTTTTAATTATTTATTTTGTTTGATTGAAGTAAAAATTTTACCTAATGATAAAGTATTTTAAATCTTTAAATACTAATAATTGCAAATTAAGTAAGATCATTTTTGTTTATACACCCATTTGTCATGGATCATCATTATTGTTATCAGATTTAAGATTATTTTCTACATTATTTAACAAAGCAATTTATTAAGAAACTTTTTAATTAAATACTATTTCATTAACATATATTGACTGATGTAATAAATATCTTTAAAGTTCATTTTATATATTATTATTATTATGATATCATTTAAATAATATTTAAAGTGATTGAAAATTACTAAACTAATATATCATTAATTAATTGTTTTCTATAATCAAGAAAAAAACAAAACACGTTATTATAATAAATTAAAATATTTTATTTTTATCAAACATATTTATAATATACATACATATTATAAAACTTTACATTTTTGATCAATTTTATTTTTATTATTTATGATATTTTAAAAATCATTTTAATATAAATATCAATTTGCTTCCATTAGTACAGATTAGTAATAGTCTCAAAACATAATCAGAGTCATTTATAATATTGGTTTAACATATTCATTCTTATCATGTACTTTATTTTTATCTATTGAGAGAAAATATTACCATTTATCTAGAAAATACGCGGAAAATTTCTTTACACTTTTATGATAATTTCAATTCCTTTTTCATAACATGTAGTAATATGATCAAATATGCTTCTATACATTATTAACTTTTTATTATTAAAAATGTATGATACATAACTTCACAATACAATATTTTAAAAATTAAAATTGTCACTTTTTATATTTTGTAGCATTATTATAATTTTATAGCTTTATGATCATCACCTATAAAATATATATATGTATAAATAATATTATTATTATATTTATACATATATATATATATATATATATAAATATATATTTTATTTCTATTTTTGTTAATTTAATATAAATGAATAAGTTTTATTATAGTAGTTTAAAATATACTCTTTAATATATAATTTTTATAAAAAATTTATTTTAATCTAAAAAAAAAATTATATATAATGAGTTAATTTCTAATCAAATATATTATATATTTTAAAATATTTTTTTTCTATAGTTAAAATTTTAAGAAATTTGTTATATGTTGATCATATTATAAAAAATCTTTTTACGTTTAAAGTCTTTTAATTGTTTTCTTATTAATTTAAAATATAAATATATATATATTTGTTATCACTTTAATAAATTTATATATAAAAAAAAATTATTTAAATAAAGAAACAACTAATAATATTAAAATAATATAAGAATTGCTTTTTAAAGAAATTTATTCATTCCATCTAAAAAAGAAACGAATATATTTTAGTCATTTCTTAAATAAATAAACTAAATATATATTTATAAAATTATCATGATCCGTAAAACAAATTGAAAGTATGTTAACAGTTTATGTAACATTTATCAATAAAAAAGTATCTTCTTTCTTTTTTTTTAATTTATTTTCAAGATTTTATTTATATAATATTTTATTTTTTTTATTATTAAATTGGTAATTATAATAATTTTAAATTGTTTTATTTAATATTCATATTTATTTATCTTAGAAATTAAATAAATTTAACAGAAATAATAATTACTTTTTTGTAATTAAAAAATATATTAATATTATTATATCATAAAATATCATTTTATAATATTTATAAGGTCGTTTTTAAGAATGACGAACATATCTTTAAAACTACATTGTAATTTAATTTTTTTTCAATTGTTTTAATTTAGAAATAGGTTATTCTTGTATATGTTATCTTTTTTTTATCTAAAAAAAATAAAAATTTTTTTTCTAAAATGTTAATATTTAAGGTGATTATTGAAATTTGCATATATGGTAGAAAATTTACTACAAAGTCGTGAACAATTTACATCATCAAGTAATGTCAGCCTTGATGCTTTTCACAATACTAATCTTCATATAGGTGACGTCATTTCACTTTACGCCATTGATAATTCAGAAAAAAATATTTATGAAGGTTTTCTGTCAACACTTGGGTATGAAAAATTTATAAAAAAAAATTAACATATTCAATACTATAATTTTTAGATTAGTTGATGATAGATGTTTAGTGGAACTTAAAAATGGATCATTACAATCACCTCCAAAAAATTATAGAGATTGCCTTTTTAGAATATGTCCGGTTTATAGGTATGCAGCACAAAAACAATATTGGAGTGAACAAAAAAAATGCTTAGCAGGAGATAGTTCTGAAAAAGAAATGTTAAGTAAATTAAGAAATGCAGCAGAAAAAGAAAAAGAACAAAATGAATTAGAATATAGAAAAATGTTAGGAACTCAAATTCAATATGGTACATCTATTCAGGTATTTAAATTTTTTTTTTTAATATTATATAATAATTTAGTTACTTCATGTTAAATCAAATAAATATCTTACAATGCAAAAAAATTCACCTGCAAAGGTTGAAAGAAATGCAATGCGTGTATATTTAGATAAGGTTGGAAATGAAGGATCATGGTTTATTGTTGAACCTGTCTATAAACATGTTGCTATTGGATATGGTGTTATGTCATCAGAAAGAATTTATCTTGTTCCATATACAAATGGAAATCAAAATTCATTAGGTCATATAAAACATCAACTTCATTTGTCTAGACAACGTTTAAAAGATCATGAAAATGCTTGTGAAGTTAATATTTTAAATGAAAATACAGAATGGCAGGTAAATCTTTTTCTTCAATATGATGAAAATTTAACTGATTATGTTAAAAGTGGTGATGTTGTTAGGTTATTTCATGCAGATCAACAAACATTTTTAACATTAGATAGAATATCAAGTAAAAATAAATTAAAAAAAGATAATATTGAAAAAAATAATATAAATAATGGTGATAATTTGAAGGAAGATAAAGAAAATTGTCCTGTAAATAGTGATGTTGTTTTTTTAAGATTAACAAATAGATCTAGTGCTGCTGATGCAACAAGTTCTAAAGCTTTATGGGAAATACAAATATTTAATAGAGGTTTTGCCTATAGAGGTGGTACAGCAACATGGAGAAAATTTATACGTTTTAAACATCTTGCAACTGACTTATATTTAACTGTTCTTCCATATGATATTACAAAACATGAAATAATTTATGATAGAAAATTTAGTACTACTTCATCATATGGTAATCATTTAGGTGATATAATGGATTATTCTAAATATAATAGAGATTCAAGAAATAATTGTTTTATTTTAATGCCATCAAATTCAAATGATCCTTCAAAAGATGAATCATTATTATTTATACTTGATCCATGTAAAATAACTTCTGGTAAAGATCAAAAAGTACCAATTGATTCATTTGTTAGAATTCAACATTATAAAACTGGTGCCTGGATTCATACAACTGATCCAGGAATAAAATCAAATTTATTTTATATGGATAAAACAGAAAAAGGATGGGTTAAAGTAATATGTGAAGAAAATAAAATTGATAAAGAAGCATTTGCTTTATTTAAAGTTTCACCACATGAAGTTCGTGATTTAGATTTTGCCAATGATGCTAGTAAAGCTTTAATGCAATTTATATCACTTATGCTTTCAGGACAAATAATTCCAAAAGATATGACAAATACAACATGTCAATTATTAATTGAATGTATTTATTTTGTTACAGGAGTTACTGATCATATGATTGATCCATTAAATATAGTTGATTTTTCTCCAAGTAGAGATAGGCAAAAATTATTACGTGAACAAGGTGTTTTACAACAAGTTTTTGCCTTACTTAAAGCACCATTTCAAAAAAGAAAAGGTAAAGATAATAAAGAAATTGATCCTTTATTTGAATCTGGTGAATCATTAAATGAACAAAGAAATTTAGTTTTTAAAACAATGTTTAGATATTGTTATGCTTTATTAAAATATGCCCAAACTGGTTATAGAAAAAATCAAGAATTTTTAGCTGGAAAATTTGATCAAATACAAGAACAAATTGGATTTGATTTACTTGCTGAAGATACAATGACGGCAGTATTACATAATAATCCAAAATTATTAGAAAAATATGTTAAAACACCTCATGTTGAAAGATTTGTAGAATTAGTTAGAAAAAATAAATCTGGAAAATTTTTAGATTATTTAGCTGATTTATGTGTTTGTAGAGGTGAAGCAAATAAAAAAATACAAGAATTAATTTGTAATTCTGTTTTAAGTGAAGGAAATAGAGATATATTTATGGAAACAGAAAAACAACCTATTGAATGTCCAACACAAGATGATATTAAAAATTTTAGAAAATATAAAATTTATCTTTGTACACAAGGAACTTATTGTAAATCACTTGTTAATTGTGCATTAGATGCAAATTCAAATAAAGAAGATGCTGGTATGTTAGATTATTATCGTCATCAATTAGGATTATTAGCACAAATGTGTCAAGATCAACAATATTTAGCTATTGATCCACCTCCAGAACGTCATTTATTAAATGTAAGTAAAGAATTACCAATTGAATTAATTATTCAATGTATGGCTGATGGAAGATTACCAGATGATATTAGAGCATCTTTTACTCGTTTAATGCTTCATTTACATGTTGTAAGAGGATCACCAGTTAGTGCTGTTAGACATGCACGATTATGGAGAGATATTCCAATTGATGTAACAGTAGAAAAATATAGTAGTAGTGCCGTTGAAGGATATGTTGATGGTAGTCGTAGTAAACATGCAGATGTTGAAAGTTTTAAAGATGTTTTAAAAATTGTTGATAGATATTTAGAAAATATGATAAATAAAAGTAAATCAAATGAACCTGTATTAAAAGAAAGTGGTGCATATTGTGATGTTAATCGTTTTACTTATGAAATAGTAAATTTAGCTCGTGCTCTTGCACAATTTGGATTTTATAGTTTTACAGAATTACTTAGATTAGCAAAAAATTTATTAGCTATTGCTGATGGTAATCCAAATGAAGATGAAGGAAATGAATCAATTGTTAAAAAAGGTATGAAAATGTTAACTGGTATGACAACAAATATGGTACCACCTGATTATACTTTACAATCACAAATGCAAAATCGATTAAGTTATAATATTGAAAATCCAGAAATACCAAATGAAGATGCTTTAAAAGCTAAACAATCACGAGAATTAGTATTACAAACAAAATTAATTATTGTTGATATATTACAATTTATAATGAATGTCAAAAGAGATTATAGAATAACTGTTGCATTATCATGGTTTAAAAAACAATATCCATGTAATGAAGATGGTGAATTACAACAAAATATATGTGAAATTGAAGATAAACCAGAAGAATTATGTAATGTTGTATTTGAATCAATTGATACTGAATTAGATTTTGATGGAGAAAAAGGTCAACAATTATTAAGAATATTAATGCAAATGACAATGAATGATTTTCCAACATTAACAAGTATGGCATTAAAAGTATTATTTAGACATTTTACACAATACCATGAATTAATTGAAGATTTAAAACAAGTTCAATTATTAGTATCAAATAATGATGTTGATAATTATCATCAAATTGACAGAGATGTTTTTATTTTAAAAAATTTAACTGAAAAATCAGAACTTTGGGTTCATTGGGGTATAAATAATGAAGATGGTAATAATTTACAAAATCAAGTTAAAGAACAAAAAAATAACAGTTTAACTAGACAAGATACATTAGAAATAGTTTATCATAATGATGAACATTCTAAACCACCTTCTATTGATGATGATTGGGAAATTGATTTAGATGAATCTGTTAAAAATGATATTAAAACAATACCTAAACATTTAATTGATTTTGTTGATGAAGAATATAAAACATCTAGAAAAAGTTGTATTCTTTTACTTGTTATTTTACTTAAAAGTCAAGATAAAAAAGAAACTGCATCAGCATTACATGATCTTATGGATAAAGCTCCATTACTTGGATATCCTTTAGTTCAAGATATATTAGAAAGATATGAATCACTTTGTCACAAAGAACAAAAAGCTGATAGTATGAATCAACAATTACTTAGAAATATGCGTGTTTATGAGGTTGTTTTAGAATTTTTACGTATTCCATTTGATAAAAAAAATGACCATAAAATGCCACATTTAATAAAACTTAGTCACATATTTTTACGATCATTTTGTAAAAATAATAAAGAAAATCAAAATAGACTTCATAAGTTTATTTCTATTGAAAATGGAAGAAATGATGGTCAATTATGTATTGAAACATTAGAAGAAGTTGAAACATTAACATGTATTTTTCAAAATAATTTTGAATTAAGTGATAATGTTAGTGAAGGTTTAGTATCACATATTGTTAGATTAATTGAACATAAAGGAAAAGATTCAATATTTTTAAAATATTTACAATCTATTGTAATTGATCATGATAATGAAATTGAATCAGCACAATCAAAAGTTGTTGAAGAAGTTCAAAAAGCAGCTGATGATGTTAAACAAGTTTATGTTGATGCAGCAAGTTTTGAACAGTTAAAAGATATGATGAAAGAACATTATAATGATAGTCATACTTTACCAACATATCATCCACTTATTTATCATATTGAATTTGTTCGTTTAATGGCATTATGTACAAAAGGTAAAAATGGTAATACAGAATTAAAATGTGCAAGTATATTACCAATGGATCAAATTGTTAGAGTTATTACTTATGAAAAATGTAACTATCAGGTAAAAAGTGTTTATATACAATTTTTGATGCATTGTTATATTGATACTGATATTGAATTAAAAGATGCACGAAATTTTGAATATATTGATCAAATATTAAAAAATATATGTGAAGATATGAAATCATATAATAAAAGTTTACCATTACAATCATCATATTTAACACCACATTCAAATACAGCTTTAACAGTACCATATATTAATATAAATGAAGATAATACATTATTAGATAATTTAGAATCATATATTGGAAAATATGTTACAAGATTACTTATTAAATTTTTTACAACAAATTATAATAATTCTGCTATAATTGATATAAAACAACATAAAGCAACATTTATACAAATTGTAAATGAATTAAATGTAGCATCAAATAGAAGACTTAGAAAAAGTGATATCAAAAATTGGTATTCAATTGGAAATTGTTTAAAATTAATGAAAAGAGTTGCTTCAGATAATAATATAACATTAATTGCTAGTATGGCTATAAATGATATGAAACCAAATGCAATAAATGGTATTACAAGATTTCAAAATGCTGTTAAAGCAACAAAATTTATTATAGATAAAAGTAATCATAATTCTATGACAAAATCAAACTATTCAAATACAAGACTTCCAACAGTTAAAATACCTTCATCAGAACATTATACATCAAATGTTGTAATTAAATATCAAGAAGTTATTAATGTATTTAAAATTTATCTTTTGCCATTACAAAGTGCTGAATGTTCAGTACTTGTTGATGTATTACATTTACCAGAAAAACTATTTCCTGCTGAATCAATATTAAGAGGACAATGTGAAAATGGTAAAGCTGTTACAAAACTTATTCAACATTGTAAACTTTTATTAGAAAATAAACAAGAAAATTTATGTATTAGTGTTATTCAAACACTTTGTAAAATGGCAAATTGTGCTAATCAAGAATTTTATGGTGAAGCTAAAAAATTAAGATATACTTTATTAAAACGTTATTTTGGTAGCCATGTTGTTGAACCAATTCATGAACCAATGAATTTACAAAATATAAGAAGATCACATAAAAATAATGATCAAATAAATGATTATAATAAGAAAGAAAATTATATATTTAATAGTGATTTAAAACCAATTAAAAGTATATCATTACATGAAATTCAATGTAAATTAAATAATGCTGGTGCTGTTGAATTAGTTATTGATTTAGTTATAGCAGATATATCACAAGAAATTTTTGTTAAAGCATGCCATTTAGCTAAAGCATTATTATATGAAGGAAATGAAGAAGTACAAAAATCATTTTATTTAAAATTAAAAGATAAACAAGTATCAGGAAAATTTTTTTCAACATTTGTTAATAAATTTCAATCTGCTCAAAATCGTTTAAAAGCTGATATGATGTCTGGAAATTCTGTTCGCCAACGTACAGGTATATATTTAATATAAAATAAATTTAACTATAAATTTTAATATAATAACTAATATTGCATTTTTTTAAATATTAATACTAATACATTTGTTTTCAGCTCCATCTACAACAATATCACGACGATGTAATATTTTTCAATTTATTAACTTGCCCTTTTGTGAGTCATTTGTATGACAAAGTCTTTTTTTAATTGGCTTATTAATTTTTACACAAATATGTTTGTTAGTAAATTTTGTCAGTCTATCTTACCCTCCTAACCTTATCAACACTATTTTTTTTTTTTTGCAACATATATCTTATCCTTTCTTAATTTTCAGCATCAGCCATAGTTACGCCATTACCCTATGCTAATGAAAATGCACATGAAAATTCATTACACAATGGTTTTTTGGGTAGTATTAAAAATTCAACAAGCAATTTGTTTCTAGGTTTAACAAATGGACAAATTAACAATGATAAAAATAATCAAGAATTATCACCATTATTAAATAAAAATATACATAGACAATCTATTGCTTCTGAAATTGATAATAATAATATTGGATATAATAATTATGAATTTGCAACATTTAATGAAGAAGATAAATATAAAGATATTCTTCCACAAGAAGTTGCTATTATGGAACCTATATTAAGATTTTTACAATTATTATGTGAAAATCATAATAATCTTCTTCAAGATTATTTAAGAACACAAGGTGATAGACCTGATCATAATTTAGTTGCTGAAACATTAACATTTCTTGATATTATTTGTGGAAGTACAAAAGGATCATTAGGTGTTTTTGCTGAAATTGGTGAACATAACTTTTCTTTAATTAAACAAACATTAATTACATTAACTGAATTTTGTCAAGGTCCATGTCATCAAAATCAAGATACATTAGCATTTCATGAATCAAATGGTTTAGATATAATAATATCATTAGTATTAAATGATATAAGACCATTAGCTGATGAACATACAGAAAAAGCTTTAGAAATTAAATGTAATGCATCAAAACTTCTTTTAGCAGTTATGGAATCAAGACATGATAGTAAAAATGCAGAACGTGTATTAAGTAATATGGCACATACAACATCTGGTATAACACAACTTATAAAAGCTATTGCTCAAACATATAATATGGATGAATCAAATGATATTAATAATAGAGTATTAAAACAATATAATGATGAATATTCAAAAAAATACGCTGTAGATGATTGTGGTAGTATTGTAAATAATTGTGATGTCAAAAAGCAAGTATCAACAATATTTTGTAACGAAAAAATGAAATTATTAAATAATGGTATTTCTTCATCATCTTCTTCTAATGATTTAACAATAGTATCACCAAAAGATGTTGGTCATAATATTTATATATTAGCACATCAATTATCAAGACATTCAAATGAATTAGCAACACAATTAGATCCTGATTATCATCAAGATATAAAAATAAAAAATTGTTTACAATATTATAAAGAACATACAGCACAAATAGAAATTGTTCGTGAAGATAGAAATCTTGAAAGAGTTGTATTTCCAATATATGATATATGTTTATATTTAACACCAGAAACACAAAATTATATTTATATGAATACAGAAAGAGATAATCAAGGTAGTAAAGTATCAGGATTTTTTGAAAAATGGGAACATTTATATGATGAAATGAAATGGCAAAGAAAACTTGAAAATAGAAAAATATTATCACTTATAACACAATTATTACCATTATGGGGTAGATTATCATTATTTTTTGCAATATTAATTAATTTTGTTATTGGTTTATATTATCCAATAGGTTCAAATCGTGAAGAAGTTTTTTCACACAAAAATTCATTATTATATGGAGTTATTATAGCATCAATAATTTATATATATTTTGTTTTTAAAAAACAATTTACTTCTAAATTTAAACATTCAATGTCATTTAATAGTGCTGTTATGATATTACTTATAAATATTGGTTTAATTATAAAATGTTCATGTGGTATAGAATTATTAATAAGAATATTTGGTACATTACAATTTTTAAATAAATTAATTCATATAGTTGCATATGTAGGAAATAAAGGATTAATTGATAAAACATGGAATGAACGATTCAAAGAATCTAAATTATTATATCATGTAGTTTATTGTACAACATGCTTATTTGGAATACTTATTCATCCATTTGTTTATTCACTTCTTTTATTTGATATTGTTGCTACTGATGAGACATTAAGAAATGTTATCAGATCTGTAACAAGAAATTGGCAATCAATTATATTAACTGGAATGTTAGCGTTAATATTAGTTTATCAATTTTCAATTGTTGGATATACATTTTTCCAGAAAGATTTTAAACTTGAAATAGATTCATTAGAAGAACCTACTACAACAAAAAATAATGTTGATAATTATTTAATTAATAATATTAAAATAAATAATAAAGAATTATGTTATAAATCAAAAGAAGAAGAAGAAGAGAAAAATGAAGTAGCTGCATGTGATACTTTAAGAATGTGTATCTTAACTACATTAAATTGGGGTTTACGAAATGGTGGAGGAATTGGTGATGTATTAAGAAATGTTAGTCCTAATGAAGAATCATTTCATTTAAGAATAATATATGATATGTCATTTTTTGTTGTATTAATTATTATAGTACTTAATTTAATTTTTGGTGTAATTATTGATACTTTTGGTGATTTAAGATCAGAAAAAAATGATAGAGAAGATGTCTTAAAAAATACTTGTTTTATTTGTGGTTTAGAACGTGGAAAGTAAGTTATTAGTTTAATATATTAATATTATAATAATTTTTTTTATAGATTTGATAATCATTCCGTTTCATTTGAAACACATCGTACTTATGAACATAATCTATGGCATTATCTATTTTTTATTGTATTGTTACAAGAAAAAGATCCAACTGAATTTACGGGACCTGAAAGTTATGTTGCTAATTGTGTAAAATCAAAAAGTATAGATTGGTTTCCAAGGATGCAAGCTATTTCACTTATTGAAGATGGTAGTGATAATGATCAACCGGAATATAAAGATTTACAAAAGCAAATAAAGCAACAAGAAATTTTATTAAAGGAAATATATTCAAAATTACAAATGTTACAAAGATCATATTCAGACAACGACTAAATTATTTAGTTAAAATTTTTTATATTCCATAATCATGTTTATTGTTTATTTTTTTTATTGAATAAAAGTATATATTGACATGAAATTAGTTATAAAAACTACCTAGTTTTATAAAGATATTTTTTTAAAAAAAATTAATTTTATTTTAATTGAATTTTTATTAAAATAACTATTTATAAAATATTAATTATGTATATTTTTAATAAAACAAATATAACATTAACATATAATGATTGATTGAAAATGGTAGTTTTAAATTAACAGTGAAATTGTGAATATTGTTTCATTGAAATTTAAGTAACTTGATTTATTAAAACTTATATTAGTAAGTATATTAAAATGAATATCTACTATCAATTACATAATATTATAGTTAGTTTTAAAATTTATGAAAAATAATTATTTTTTCTATTGTAATTTCAAATTTGTTAATATGTTCTAATCATATTTAATCATATGATTGTAACAAAGTGGAGTTTCATGTGGTAATGCATTTCTTCTAGCATAAAAACTATGTCTATCAGAGTAATTACTTAGATTTGATACACGACTTGTATAAATATCAGCTAGCCTTGAAAGACGTTTTGAAAAGTATGTCATATTATTGTATGTTCTAAAAAGTGATCCAAATTGAGGATTAAATTTTTTTTTAGCAGATTCTCTAAAATAAATTAATTACAAACAATAAAAATAAAATTTATTACCTTGTTTGCCTTCTTTCATCTTCTAATTGATTAAGAATATCTGCACAATCATCACATTGATCTTTTAAATACTGATAACGTTCATAAATTTCTGTTAAAGCATCAATCCATAAAATATCTCTTATGTAATCATCTTGATTTTGTAAGCGAATTTCTCTTGCCAATTCAGGAACAATAGCAGCTGTCCTCCATCCTAGTTGAAGAATAGGATCAGCTAAATCAGAAAACATATGATCACCAAAATAAAGAACATTTGGAGTTTTAAAATTAGCCATCTTTGAAAACGATTGTATATTCCCATTACAATATATTTTTCCAGGTTCTAATTTATTTACTGGAGAAAACCAAACAACAGTATTTTCCTTTTCATCATATAATCTAAATTGCGTATCTTTTTTGAAAAAATCAGGTTTTTTTGCGCTTACAATAATATATTTAAAAAAATCTCTCCAATCATCACCAATCATATATTTCATTCCAGCATTAATAAAATTAAAAGGACTATTTGATATTATAAATAATTCTTTAGTTTTATTATTAATTAATGATTCAAGGTATGGTCGTAAATTTTCATTTGGATGAACAAATTTTTCTATATTTTCCATAACAGCTTTATACATCATTCCACTTGTATGAACTTTTCCAACAGCTTCTTTAATATCATCATGAAGTGTATATGCTATAACATTACCAATTACATTATCACAATAATCAACTATATTTGATAATATACCAGCCCAAGGAAGTGAAAATAAATCATTTAATTGTATCATCTTTTGAACTTTTGAATCTGGTAAATTAAAACTTTTGTATTGTTTGAGTATTTCTTCATCATTTAATCTTCTTCTACCTCTATATACTGAACCAGATTGAATTGTATTAAAAGCATCAATCTTAAGTAAACATGAATTTTTAATATCAAAATGTAATCCTCTTATTGCAAAATCAAAATCATATGGTAAAGATTTTAAGGCATCTGGATATTTTTTATCTTCTATTAAAACATTCATTGTTAAATTATATATTAATTTATTTAATTCTTTTTTATATACACAAAGAGTATAATCATAATCAAACCCAAATGCTCCAATATGACGAAGATTTAATTCATTTTGTGCAAAGACACCTCTTGGATTTATTGGTCTTTTTAAAGATATTTTTTGAATTTGATTTTTACTTGTATTATAAATATTCATAATTTCTTGGTTTTTAGAACATTTATTATTTATTGAAAGAAATCGTTTTACCATGAAACGAAACATTATTACAAATTTTAAATCTGTTTAAAAAAAATTTTATTCATAATAAAAATTTTATAAAAAAGAATTAAAAATGATATTTAATAAGAATTTAAGAGTATTAAATATATGAATAAAAGTTATTGTAAAAGTAATAAAATAATAAAATATAAAAGATGAAAAAAAAAATTTAGTTACCTAATTATAAATTATTTTACATTGATTAAATAATATAAATTTTTTTTTTTTGATAAATAATAATATATAATATTTTATAATAAAAATGGTTTTTACTTTAATTTTATTTTAAAAACATCTTTCCAAATAATTTTGTAAGTTTAATGTATAATAAATGCTTATAAAATATTAAAATTTAAAGAAATGACATTATTTTAAATTGTTTTAATTTAAAAGTGATCTTTGCAATATACTAAATTGATATTTCTATGATAGTGTTAATATGTAGTAATATTATTTGTATTACAAACTTCTATATAGTATGTGATAAATGATTTTGACGTAAAAAAAATTTACTGATATTTTATAAAATTTTTAAAAGTTTATATACATATATTTAAAAAGAAATATATATATATACCATATATTACTCATCCATTTATATATAAAAGTCAATATTTCAATATTTAAAAATTATTTTTTTATATGTTTTCATACAAATATATCTAAATATAGAATAACTTATTTTATATTATAAGAATTTAAATATATTTTAAAAACTGTAAATTGTCATTTAAAATATAAACTAAATAGCTACTGAAAATGAAATTATATTAATATTAGCATTTTTAAGCATATCTTTAGAAAGACAAAAAAATTAATATATAAATTCAATTTTTTCTTATAAAAGAATATTAAGTAATTTAAAATTATATAAAAATTTAAATTAAATTAAAAAGAATTTTTAACATACATTTAAATGGAAGAAAATAATAAAATAATTACACATTTTAAAGATTCTTTTAAAATTATAAAAACATTTATTAGTATATATTCATTCAATTTTTTTTTACATTCATAATATTTTTTTTTATAATACAAATTTTTTTTTATTTTGATTATAAATTATTACCCTTTTTTAATATATAAATTTTTTAAATACTATACTTTAATGGTCTAAATTATGTTACTTTTTTTTTCAACAAGTAATAATAAAATAATGTGTAAGTATATTTTCTAATGGCATTAATTTACTTATATAAAAAAATTTTATTTTATGAACAAACAACAAAATTCACACTAAATAATTTTATTATCTTTAATTACTTTTGTATAATATTGTTATTTTTAATGAAATTGTTACACTATAAATTTTACAAATCACTATCAGTGATGATTCATTAGATCATATTTAAAATCCTGTATTAAATTTCGTATTTAATTGAATATATATTTAATGTTTATTTTTATCATTTACTCATATAACTTCTAAATTATGTTAAATCATCTAAAAATTAAAAGCTATTTAAAAATTTTTAACCTTCCATTATATAATGTATTGTTCTCTAAAATATCATCTTTTATATAATTTAAATATGATTTTATTTTTAATAATTTGAAGTATATATAAATTATAAATTTTATTAACTTTGTAAGCAATTTTAAATATTTAATATGATGTTAATTTGTATATATAATTAAAATTATCAATAAACTTTACTTATAATTCTTTATTTAAATTAGGTCTCTCTACAACTATAATTTGTATTATTTGTCTTATATATTTTTGTATTATTATAATTATTATTATTTATTGATATTGTTTAACATTTATATGTAAATATAGGCATTAAATATTATATATATATATATATACAAATGTTGACATATATTTGGAATACTCAAAAAACAAAAAAGTTAATTTATTTAATAGGAATATCTTTCTTAATATTAAATTTAATAACATGTGAAATAATAGACTATATTGATATATTTCAATTGGAAGAAGATAAAAATTTAAAAATGAGAATTAAAAATATAAGTGATGAAAAATTTAATCATAAATATTATATTTCAAAAGATGGAAGTGTTTCAGAAAAATTAAAAAAAAATATTATTAAACGTGATTTAGGAATAATATCAGGACCAGTAGCTGTAGCATTAGTATCAGGAGTCATTGGTAATATTAATAATTTTATAATAATTTTATATATTTTATATAGGATTTACTTCAAATGCATTACAAGAATTAACAAGTTATGAACCAGTATCATCATCTGGTGGATGTAAATGGTTTGGAACAGCACCATTATGTAATTATCGATGTCCTATTGAATATGATTTTATTCGTGAACATAATGGTAGATGTAGTAGATGGTGGCTTTCAGGTGTTTGTGAACCAGATCCATCATTTGGTATGCCTTGTACAACAGTTTTTGGTGGATATTATACAAAAAGATTTTGTTGTAAAAGTGATGCAAAAGATTGTTCATGGAGTGGGAGGTGGATAAGTGCATCAACTGCAAATAATGCTCATTGTCGCTATGATCATAATGATGGTATATGTGGAAGATTGTCATGTGGTATAAATAATATTAATAAAAATGCATATGGTTCTACAAGTATCGAAGGTGATGGTTGTGACAGACTAAATTTATTTAATGTTTCTGGTAAAGCAACTTGTGGATTCATTGCTTGGTATAATACAGAAACTGGTGATTACGTTGATGCTTGGTACAAATCAACAAATTAAATATTAACGATTATTTTTATTTCGGGTTAAATTAATAAAAAAAAAAAAAAAAAAAAACTTTACTACACAAAATAAAACAAAAAATTATTCATTGTTTTGTTAATTATGTAAAATTTAAAGTTAAATACAAATGATAATTTAAAAATTAGATTATAATTCATTAACATATCCAGAAGTAAAATTATACTTGTAAGGATATGATAATATATTTTTTAAATGAATTAATAGAGAAAAAAAAAGGATAAAAATTTAAAACCAAATTTCGAGATCAGTATCCAAAAATGGTAAGCGATACATCCGACCACGAATTTTTTAAATATCAATAATATATCTATCATGTTCAGTAATTTTACTTTCAACAACATGATTTATATCAATATGTGAACAAGAAGTAAAATGAGTAACAACATATTCTAATAATGGTTGATTTGGAATTATTGGTTTCCATATTTCTTCATCAACTCTTGGAAAATGGTAAATTAAAGACACTCCAACATGTTTAAAATAGTTAATTACAAATGCTCCACAATTAACATATTCACGATATTTTATTTCTGGCATTTTTAAAAGAGATGCAGATGATTGATTGTAACAAATAATTCCATAAATAAAATATCCTCTTGCAGCAATATTGTTTACAACTATTTTTAAATTTTTTGGATCAAAAAGATCTTGATTTTCTCCAAATGATAATATACGACATAACTCAACTGTACCAATTTCTTTTTGTTTTCCTAAAAGTAACCCATAAACATGTTGTGATGTATTGAGACTTTCAGAATATTTTACAAAATTTGGAATCATTGAGACATTGAAACTAACGTTAAATGAATTCAGGTCATAATTATTACAAATAGAGCATAATGCGATAATTCTATTTTGAGACATGAATTCACCTCTTAAATTTTTATTTGTTAATGTAAAAAATCTCGGGATAAAATTGTACTTTTCTTGTACCATTGAATTAGCAAGTTCACTAAATCTTATTTTATGATAAGCAACTCTTGTTCCAATATCAATAGCATACTCATCATATTCATTATTTCTTTGAATATTTATATTAGCTAATCTATAAAATCTTAATAGTAAAAGGATTTGTTTAGCAGTTCTATGTAAAACTTCATTTCTTTCTTTTTCATCCTCTGGTTTATCGTAAATATTTGTTATTACAAGATTTAAGAATTTAAAATAATTACCAAGTAATTCTTCTTCATTATTTTTAGTACTTAATGCTAACATTCCATAAAGATATTCATAATATCTAAAAAAAAAATTAAATATTTTAATTGTGATTATTTTAATAATTACCTTGTTATTGATAAAGCTTTTGTCTCATTATCATGTGGAAAATGTATTTCAAATTCATTATGTTTTTGTTGTGGATTAAGCTTATGTTCAACCACTTCATTAACTAATAACATTACAAAATAATATCTAAAAAAAAAAAAAGTTTTATAATTTAAATAAGATATTTTATGACGTATTAAAATGTAATTACTCATAATACATAATAATATAAAAAAAATATAAATAAAAATTAATTTTTTTAATAATATAAGTATGATTTTTTTTTATATATAATGATAATTTATATTAAATGTAATAATAATTATTATTACCTAAAATAAAATTTTAAGATATACATATTATAATAAAGTAATGAACACATATCATTTCGTGATCATTGAAACATATGATACTATGTTGATAGAAATGTCCTGCACATTTAGAGGTCAGACACCAAATTTTGAAATAACAAAGAAGTGGGAATGGTTCATCACATATTATTCCATTTACTATGATAAAATAAAAAGCCTAGGAGAAAAACTAAACATTTGTTAAACACAAACTCAGGACATGCAGGGAGGTTGCTTTCAATAACATAAATTAAGAAATGATCGGTAATATTTTAAAAAATTGCGTGGTAAATTAAAAAGAAATATTACATCAATGTTTCTTATTAACATATATATTAAATTTAACATGATACAGCCAATTTATTTATATAATAAAATTAATATTATAATGTCCTATATTTAAATTTTATTTATTGTTTAAAGAAATTATATTCTATAAATAATGAAATTGGCTCTTAAAAACGATTATAAATGAATTATGAAAAAAAAGAATAATTAAAATAAATTAAATGTAATAAAATTATATAAGTATTTTATCTATTTCTATTCAGAAAAAAAATTTTTTTTTTTTTTAGATTCATTTAAACAATTGCCATTCTTTAATTTCTATCAACATATAATAATATTGTATTATATATATATATATAAGAATTAAAACACCTACTATAAGAGTAAAACAAAAATAGATTGTAAAATGTCCTTACTACTATTGCCCTCATACAATTCAAAATGTATGCAAGATAAAACATTTATATATAAAGTTAATTGAAAAACGATGTAAGAATAGGAGTAATGTAAAAATATTTTATTGAATAGTACTATGTAATGATATATAGAATGAGGGGTTGTGATTTACCATATCATAAGTAAGAAATTTGGCAAAAATGAGTCACTATTAAATATATGTCTTATTGTTTAAAATTTTTGTGTTGTAATAAAGAATGAATATATTTCATGAATTAAAATAAAATAGTTTTAACAATATTAAAATAATTTTTTAATAAATAAATACAATTGAAATATATATATAAATTTATGTTTGATGAGATAGGTAAAATATTATATTTATCAAAAATGTTTAAACTTCAAAATATTTATAATAACAAAAAATAAAGATCTTTATTTTCTAATGAAAAATGAATTGAAGTAAAATTATACTTATCTTAAAAAAAAAAAAATTTTTATATAATAATATAATTTTTCATACAACAAATAAGTTTGTTTAATGTAGAAAAGTTTAACAAATGACAAAAAGATTATGTTGATGTGAGATGTTTAATTTTAACTCAACAACTCATTTAATCTTTAAAAATACAAATAAATTTATATACAAAAAAAATTGATAAGAGTAATCAAGTAATTAACAGAAATATAAATATTAAATTTTGTAAATAAAATTTTTAATTATCTTATCAAAAAATTGATAAAAAATATATTATAATATATAATGATTAAGGTATATATATAAAAATTATTATGCATATATTGACCAAAAAGTATTTATAAATTTACAAGCTTCTAATATTAAATGTATAAACAAATTTTATTATTTTCTATATTAATACAATTATATATAAATGTGCTAAGATGTAATGAGACAAAAATCAAAATCAATGATTTTTATATTAATGGAGTATCCCTGAGTAATGGAAGTATCAAAGCATATTTAGGAATAAAGTATGCTATAAATTCTGAAAAAGAAAAAAGATTTATGAACAGTCAATTTGCGGATGTGAACAGTGATTTTATTGGTAATATTAAAGGTGCACCATGTTATCATTTTAAAAGAGGAAAAATTGTTGAATATGATGAATCATCAGAAGATTGTTTAAATTTGGATCTTTATCTTCCCACAAATAAAATATCAAATAATCCACTTCCATTAATGGTTTATTACACAAATATACCATATAATTTATCATTTGTTCAAAATTATATATCTAAAGACATAGCTATTGCAATTGTACATTTTCGTGAAGGTTTATTTGGATATTTTTATACAGGAGATATAAATAATCCAAATGACTATGGACATCATGATATAGTATTATCATTAAAATGGATTTATAAATATAAATCATATTTTAATATTACTGGTTATATAACATTAATTGCGGAAGAAGATTCTGCTTCACAACTATCTTGGGCCATTGAAAGAGATGATGTTGAAATAAGTAAGTTTTAAAAGAAAAATATAAATATATAAGAAAAAACAAAAAAAAAAAACAAAATATATATATATATATAAAAGTATTTATAAAACATTAAATCACAAACATTCATGTATAAACATTTTTTTTTATAATATTTTTATAAGAATGATGTGTTAATTTTGTGGAATATTTTCTTCTAAAATATGTTCAACATCACGTACACGACGAGATTTTATTTCGGAGTTAAAATTAAGGACAAGCTAAAAACTTAAAATTATAATATGGGTGTTATTTATTACCTCATTACCATCTATTTGAAGATTACCAAGAGATAGAGTAATAATAAAAGATATAATAAAAAAAATAAAATAATATGATTTCATGTTTTAATTAAAATAAAATATATTTTAGTAAAAATAAATTAAAAATAAATATATAACCTATTTATATATAGTAAATATTACTATAATATAAAATTAAATAGTTTAATTACTTTTTAACTTAAAAATTTATATCTCAATAATGTTATAGTTAATTTTATTATAATAACTTCTTTTCTTTTTTTTTTTTTCTATTATAATAATTAAACATAAATTACTTAATAAAATTAGGACATTTTTTATTTAAGATATGTTTAATAAAGTTATATTGTTGAATGGAAACAAATTTTCTGAAAGATCAATCCCTTCAAATAATGTTAGAATTTATTCAGCTAAGTTACTCAAACAAATTGATTGTCACATTCCATCATATTCTCAAGCAATAGATTGTTTGAAAACTAAATCAATTGAGGAAATAAAAAATGTATTAAATAGTATGGTATTTGATGAAGTTGATGGAATTCCATTTAAACCATATAATGAAAATAAAGAAAAACCAATATTAAAAAAGAAATATAATATTATATTAGGAATAAGTAAAAATATAATGTCAGAGTATATGTCTATTGATGAATTTAATGAAAATTATAGTTATCGTGATTTTAAAATATTTTTACATAAACTAGTCAATGATAATGAAAATGTTAATGCTCCTTTAATTAGAAGATTAGTTATGCACGAATATTTATATGCAGAAGGAAACAAATCAGACACATATTATTTATGGAAAGTTAGTAGAAAAATTTTAAATGATAAAGTTTTTCGTTCACCATTAAAAACATTAGCATATGATATATTAACAGTTGATAATAAAAATAAAGTGTGGTTGTTAGAGTATGAAATAAATAATGCTTTTGAGGTATGTATAAAATCAAACATTCCAGAATATTTAGAAACTTTTTGTAAACGTTTAAATGAATATATTATACGTTTTGTTAAAAAAGGTTCACCAACAGAAAATTCATGTAATCCTGAAAATCCAACATTTCCACGATTAGGATCAACAAAAAGAAACTATTATTTAATACTTCATGAAGATGGTAAAGTAGAGTGGGACTTTCCTTTTTATCAAAGAAGAGTTACCTTGTGGAATAATTTAATTCCATTTATGAATAAATTAGAACTGGTTGGTAAAAGGTTTCCAATGGCAGACATACATAATGATTTATTCATTGATCAAGAAATCCCAAATTTTTATATAGAAGATGATTATCAAAAATGGCATAAAGACATTACTGAAGGTCATATAGAATTATAAAATTAGATTTTTTTTTTTTACAATACATTAATATTATTTAAACAAGATATTAAAAATAGAAAAATAAAATATATAACTTTTTATGTTAAATTTACTTCAAGGTAAATATTTTGTTTATACCCGTGTAATGATTTATATAAATTCACTAAACATACTTCACAATTACCATCTATATTTGGGAATTATTAAATTTTAATTTTCTTCAATATTTTCATTAGAATCATCATCACATGTATAATGAGCTGTTGTATAACTTAATTTCCTTGAAATTGTACCATTTCCAGTATAATAGGAAGATGAATTATTTTCAGTAAAATTATAACCATTAATATAATTATTTAACAATGATGAAGAATGCTTCATACATGATGGTGTAGGTAAAGAATCTATTTCATTATTTGCCATTGAATAATTACTTATTGATGAATTCCATGAATCAACTGATAATGTACGTTTTCTTTTAACATCTTTATTATTATCTTCTGTCATAAAAGTTCTTTTATTATTAAGAATATCTTCAAATGATAATGTATTTGTAAACATTCTTCCTAGAATGATAATATTTGTCAAAAGAATTGATATTCCACAACAAACAAAGATAACAGTAGGAACAACAAAAATCTTTAAACATAATTAATAATAATTATTTTTTTTTTTTAAATTTATTAATTACTTACAATTGTCATTAAAAATTTTTTTCGATGTTGTTGCCAAGCATATGAATAAAAAATACTAAAAACTAGTGTCCATAATGCTAATTGTGCTTGAATAATATCACTACATAAAGTTGCTTTTTTTTTAGTTTCTTGTTCTGATGATGCCTTTAATAATTAATTTTTTAATAATAATTAATATTAAAAATTACCTCACTTAGACATAAACTTAATTTATCTAATTCATCAGATGAATAGTATCTTTTTGCATCATATAAAGCACCCTAAAAATTATTTAATTTATATTTATAAAAATTAATATTTTTTTATAACTTACAGGCTCAAATTCAGTATCAATTTCAGGTAAATCAACAGTAGATCTATTTTCTAAAAAATCTAGGTCGGTGATAAGAAAATCATCTGTAACCATAATGTTCGACAATTCTTTATGATGGATAGAAAATTTTGTAGTTTTTTTTTTATACAACCTATAACTAGTAAGCTGGATAATTTTTAAAATAAAATAAACAAATTTACATTACAGTAAATAAATAAATTAATTTATTAAACGATAAAATAATATAAAGTGATAATTTATATATAAATGAATGTTCTACGAACATTTATTGTAATGGTAAACCAGAATAAAAAGAAAAGATTGAAAAATTATAAGAATATAATAAATTTTTTAGTTTATTTTTATAAAAAGTAACTACGTGATAATGGATAATATTAATCATATAATTTAAACTATTCATATATATATATATATATATATATATATATATTATAATGTATATGTTTAAAAGATAGGTTAAAACTTTTTACCAAAATATAATTATTATTAAGTATACTATTGTAGTTAGTTAAACATGTTACAATAATAATAATAATAAGCATAGTTAAATGCCAACACAACAACATAGAACATTGATTTGTAGAATATTTTGTCAACGTCATATAAGTGAACAGTTCTTTTGTATCTTAATGATTTGGGGTATTAAAAAGGTAATCATAATAATAAAGTCATTGTATAATGTAAAAAAGCAATGTCGGCATATAATATATTATATTAAAAATCAATGATTAATGTCGTTGAATTTTACTAGAACTGTTTAAGAGAGACTATTAATTATAATGTATTAATAATTAAATTATTTTAAATGAAAAAATAATTAGTATAAAAAAGTAACATTGTTATGTTTTTTGCAATAAAATGACAAAAATTGTTTTTTAATAATTATTTTTATGATATACGAAGTATAACTCTGATAAGATAGCATGTTTTGATTTAACTATACCAAAAACATTTTTGCTGATTTGGAAAATTTTTAAAAAGTTTTATATTACCTATCCAAAAATAAGAAGACAATAATAATTTTATACATATAACATAATATTTATACAATATTAAAAAAAAATAACATAAATTGTAATCGTTTTTTTTTTAATAAAAAAAAAATGACACATTATTTTGTATGATAGCAAAATATTTCTATAATATTAAACTAATGAAATGTAACAATATAAATTTTTTTTTTTAAATTATATATTTATATAATATAAAGATATATCAAAGTTCATCTTATTTCTGATTAATAAAAAAAAAACTACTTTTTTTTTTAACAAAATAACAATTGTAAATATTATAATAAATGAAGAGTAACTTTTTTAAAGAATAACATTATATTTTAAAACAACATTTTAAAGGCAATCAAAAAAAAAAATAAAAAAAAATATCAATAAATTATCTTTTAATTGTTTTTGTTTGTTAAAAAAAAATATTTCAAATTAAAAAATGTCTAAATCTAGTTACTCTTTCATCAAATAAAAGAAATAGACATGATATTATATTAAATTTTATTCTTTTTAGTAATTATATATATAAATAAAAAAATAATTAAAATAAGTACAAAATAAAAAATAGTTGTACTTTTTTGTTCTAACAATTTTTATACAATGGTATGTTAAAATAATTTTCAAGATACTGTTTAATTAACGTTATGGTATAAGATGATCACGTACCATTCTTAATTGTATATTATACGAATGATAATATACATCATCATGGTTCTTATCTATATAAACTTTTTCACCTGTTTGACCTGGTATTTGCGTTGTAATCTATAAATAAAAAAAATTTTATAACAAAACTTAATTTTTTTTTATAATTTAAGAAACGTACATAATTGCATACTTTGTAGCCTACAACATGATCAGCTTTACTATGTATTGAATAAATATATTTTCCTTCATATTTATAATTACTATTAATATCTTGAAGAAATGAACTTTCATATGGGCAGTTACCAGAATATAAACCTGTAAGTTGATTACAAATAGGTATTGCACTTAATGCACATCCAGGAAGTGAAAGAACACCCATTTGAAGACTTATTCCATGATTTGGTCCAGCAACACCAACAAATGTATCAATAAATTTTGTTAATGGATGTCCTAAATCTTCTCCAGTATCTACACATCTTCCACCTAATATAGCTTTTCTACTTATAGGAACTCCAAGTGAATATGATACAACATCAACTGATCTTCCTGTATATAATCTAACAGCAACAATTAATGCTCTAATTAATTTAACATAATGACAACTCATATGATATTGTGCCCATTGTAATGGATTCCCTTGAGCACCATTTGCATATGTTGTACCATATAATTCATAATTATTATAACTATGTTTCTTAAAAAAATTTGCTGATAATTTCATTTTATCACCAGCAGTACTAGAAACACCATGTACAAAAATAACAGGTTGCTTATTAGCAATTTCTGTCCCATTTATTTTTCCACCAAATGAACCATTATCACCTAAATCTAAACGTTCCAGATTTTGACGTATATTTTCACCAAAATGTAAGCTTAACCAATTTCCAAAATCTGTTGTAAATGCAGAATATGAAAAATTAAAATATAATAAAAATATAAAATTTAATAAAAAGTTTTTCATATTTTTATAGTATATTTTATTTTAATATTAATAAAAATATATCTTAATTTATTAATAAATAAAACTATTAATCTATAAGAAAATCAAATGACATTAATAAATTAAAAAGAATATTGAAATTAAAAGTGACTATTTTTATAATATTAAAAATATTCTTTTATCTACCAAATTAATAGTAGTTTTAAATTTTAAATTTACCTTTTAAATGCACTATAATCGCAGAAAATTCTTATGGATAACAAAATTACTCGATTAAAATTAGGCCAAACCATGGAAATTTTTAAATTTTACGGAAAATAATGATCTATAATAATAAAGTAATGATGTCTAGTTTTATTTTTAAGCGTGTAAAATGACAAAAGTAAATAATTTTAGATTTCTTAAGATTAAATAAAAACATTTTTTTTTTCAATTGTAAAAATTAAAGTTATTATAATTATATAACATGTTTAATAGTTTTTTTTTTTATTTTGTAGAAAACCATTTATTTATTTAAATGGCAAATTAAAATTTTTTAACCAAAAAAAAATTTAAAAAAGTACATAATAGTTAAAAAAAAAACTAGTTTTTGTTACGTTTTAATTAATAGATTTGTTATTAAAAATTAAAAAAAAAATTTGCTTTCTTATTTATCATTATATTAATTATTATAAAACAACTTTTTTTCTTCTCTATTGTTTTACAATAACATGATTAAAAAACATTCATTTCACTTTATAATTTTAAACTTAATTATATCAATGGCATTCTTTAATTTTTGTTTCAATTACAAAGTACATTTTAAAAAGTTAAAAATTAAATTTAAATATTTAACATTTTTCTATTAATAAATACATTTTTTAATTTTTTTTAATTAATCTTAGTTTTTATAATTATTTAAAAACTTGAATATTAATTAAAGTATTACAATTAATTTATTGAACAATGAAATTATAAAACATTAAAACATATAAATAACAATTAAAATAATTTTTTTCTCATGTACAAAAATATTACAAATATTTATTTAAAATAACAGGATACAACGAAATTTTTTTTCCATTAATATGATATGTTAAAAAAATTATTTTCCAAAAAAAAAATGCTAAAGAGTTATATTTAAAGTAATAAATGTATTAATTGCGTTAAGGTATATTATTATGTTTTCATATTAAAATATTGCAAAATTAAGGCAAATTTTTCAATTGTTGCTTTTTTGATATAAAAAAAAAAAATTCAAAAATATTAATACAAAAGAATCACTAACTTAATATACATTTGTTACATTTACCATATTTAAAAAAATTATACATTCTCAACAAAATAGTATATTGAAGCAATATTAATTCAAATTAATTTTTCACCGAATCTACAGTTATTGAATTTGGTTTTAACTGCATTTCACAATCTTTATCATTTGTTGATATTGGTTTTAATGTTCCTTTTCTTTCTCTTGTTAATAAAACACGTTCAATATTTAAGGCTGGTAATTCTGCTACCATTGTACAAATCATACCTAAAAATATAATATATATTTATATAATATTAATAATTTTAACATACCAAAGAAATACGCAATACATAATTGATAGAAACAATGTTTTAATACAAACCATTTTGTTGTAAAAACAATTGGAAATGAAACAAGCATATATGTAAAAACAACAGGTATCATATGAAATAGATATACTGAATAACAAAGACTTGATAATGGAAGCAATATTGGAAGACTTAAAGCTCTATTAATGATACCACCTATACCTGTGTGACATGCATATATAAGCCAACAAATAAATAATGAAAATGCTATTCTATGAAATCCACCATAAAAAACATGATATATTGGCCAATCCCATCCTTGAAGACTTGGATAAAGACCATATAATGACCAAAATCCAAGACCACATCCTATTAACCATCCAATTATTTGATATTTAATATTTATTACTTTTTTATTATGTTGTATTAATGCTAAATAATATCCAAGCAATAATCCAGCTATATATGGTGAAATTCTATACCATGGTTTATTATATATAATTAAATGATGAGCTATATAATCATCATTAAACATAGCTGGTTGATTCCATAAAAATTGTGTTGGAGGAAAATTGTAATAAACCATTCCAACCATATTACCAATACATGATGCTAACATTGTTGCGACAGAAATAAATATTCCTATTTTAGGCATTTGACGTAATGTTATAAGAAAAATAGGACAAAGTAAATAAAAAATAAATTCTGTTCCAATATACCATGTCCATGGAAGACAACGATTATCAAATAATGAATTTACAAAAAACATATTTTTCCACCAATGTTTAGGACATTGAACAGCTGGATCAGTTGGTGGCCACATACCATGATAATGTGTTACAGAAATTCTTGTTGTTACAGTAAATAATGTATAAAGATATGCTGGCCATAAACGTACTACACGATGACGATAAAAACGTAACCAATAACCATATGATGTCCATGATGGTTCATCACTTGTTGTATTTTTTTGCCATTTTTTAAACCATGAATATGCTGTTAATGTTGCTGAAAGTGTAAAAAATACATCAACAGATAATGTAAAATTTGTAATCCATTGATTCCAAAAATTATTAACAAGATCTTTTTTAAAATCATCAACATTATCAATATATACTTGTACAAAAATAAAACTATGACCAATAACTGTCCATACCATTGAAAGAAATCTTATTCCAAACATACATGTTACTGTTGATTGTGGATCTTTTGGCATTTGTATAAGTCTTCGTATATTTCTTTTAGCAGAAAAACAAAGAAGAAGTTTTGATGTCATACTTTTTCCATTAGTACCTTTTTTAACATGATAAACAGTAGCAACACCAACAAGAAGTATTAACATAAGATCAAGTGCAAAATCAGCAACAGGAATAAATTGTTCATACCATTGTTTATCATATCTTGATTGAATACATGTATGATAATCAGTACTTTCATTTTTATATTCTACCTTACCAGCAACTTTTTGAAATTCATTTAAAAGCTTAAAAAATATATATATATATTCATATATTAAAATTAATAATTATTTAACTTACATATTTTGTATCTTTATTACATGTACTTGGAATACAAATTGCATATGTATCAGATGTTGGATTATTAGTATTTTGTGAATAACAAAAATTAAGTGGATATTGTGATGCAGAGTATGCAGTTTCACCAGCTGCTTTTGTACATTCATATGCTTTATGTATCCATCTATCCATATCTCTTGAATTATGTTGACTTGTTACACCAATTCCAAATGAATTATAATAAAATTCTCTTTCATTTGGTAATGTATTATAATCTGTCAAGTAACTTTCAACTCTATCTAAACTTTCACCACATTTTTTTGATAAAAATTGTCTTGGTACACTTTTTAAAAATTTCCAAACATAATCTTCTTTGAATGATTCAACTTTTCCATAGGCAAATGGTAAAAAATATAGAAATAATGAAAATAGTATAACCCGCATTGAAAAAAGTTGTTGTTCTTAATTTTATTATTAATATTATTAGTATTTAGTAAAAAAAATTTTTTTTTATTAACTCTTTTACTTTCAAACTTGTTTAAATAGAGTTATAAATGAATAAAATATCTAAAAATGTGATTTATAATAATGTTAAGGTCAAATAAAAGAAAAAGTACAAATGAAATTTGATTAACATAAGGAATCATAGAAATAATTAACTTAATATTGATGGATATAAAAAATAATTTCATAATTTTTGACTACAATAAAATATACATAAAAGTTTAATGATAATTAATACTTTTCTACTTTTTTTTTATAAATTAAGATGATGATTAATTAATGCAACAAATATATATAATTTAAAATAAGATATTTTACATTAAATACTGTAAAAAAAAAGAAAAGTATCACTATAATAATGAATAAATAAAACTTAATATTATTATATTTTAAATAAAATAATATTATTTTAAAAAATGTTATTTATATATTTAATACAATACTTTTTATTTATAAAAAAAAACGTTTGCTAAATAATAAAATAAATAAATTTAAAATAATATAAAACATTTATTGGTATTAAAATTTATATTTTAATTTTATACAAAATAATAAGGAAACTTAAATATTTTAAATACTGTCTAAAAAATGGTCAAAAAGTAGGTAAACCTTAATATTCTAAATGTTCACACCATTTAATTATACTTTTATATTAAAAAAAAAAAAAATTTTTTTTATTTAAAAATTGTGAAAGATTAATAAACTTTGAGCAATAAATAATATAAAATTAATTTAGTTTAAATTTGTTGTAACATTCCTATAACCAATATAACTATACATTAAATTTATAAAATAAAATGATTACAAAACATATAGGTCAAGAATAACTTAAGGTTATTAAATATATTAACAAGGATATATTAATATATTATTATAATACAAATATAAAATTTATATATTTTGTAAAAACAATAATAATATAAACAATATTTACCAGTAGTAAACGCATTATTATATAAAAACTTATTATAAATATATATATATATTTTTTTTTGTAATGAAAAGTTGTTGAAATTATATATTGTAAAAAAAAAAAGATTGTCATAAAATGAAGCGATTAAAAATAACTATAAACAACAATTTTATTAAATAAATTATTATAAAAAAAAAAAGTAACTTTGTTACATTAGTATTTTTATTTATAAGGTAAATATATTTTTTTGTATTTATTAAGTAACATAATTTGGTAAAGTAACATAATTAACTAGTTTAGTTTCATATAAAAAAAATAAAACCAAATCTTTGAAAAAGTGTTTGGTTTTTATGTGATTTATTACTATTATTTCACTTTTATAATTTTATATACTAATTTTTAATGTACATAAAATAATAAATTTAAACAAATATATCACTTACTAAACACTTTGTAAACATGGTATAAATAAATTTCATGAATTTTATAAAATGGATCATTTTATGTTCTAATATTAAAGCTAAAGAATATATAAATCAAAATATACATTAATAGGTGAAAATGATGACTTTTTAAATAAAATCATTTGAAATGAATATTAAATTTTAAAATATGTAATTTCAATGTAAACTATCAAAATTTGTTGTTTCTATTACTTTTATTTTGATACAAAAAGATATTATTATTTATTAAACATCAAAATCATGTAACTTTTATATAGATGTATTAAAAAAAATATAGTTTTTTTTCTAAATTAATTTTACTTAATAATATAAGTTATTTATAAAATAATAACATATTAAATGATAAAAAAAAATAAAAAAAGTATAACAATAATTTTAATTAAATATTTTTGAAAGTTTGACCATAAAGATAAGCATAAATTATTGACTTATATCAAAATTATTTATAATTGTTTTTTTTTTTACCTATAAAACCTGTTTTAACGATATATCATCAGTATCATATATATAATTATTTAGTAACTTTAATTTACATAACAATAAGATATGAATGATAATACTTTAAATATATTTAATTTATCAAAATATGGCAAAAAAAAATATTTTTATAATATTTATTACATTTAAATTTTGTTAATCTTGAAATAGATTATATAACTAGATAATAAATATATTAATTAACTAAAAATAACTTTGGCTATTTTCAAATTAATCTTTCAATGTTAAATATAAGTTAAAAACTTTATTATAGGTTAAATTATAAACATTTATAATATATATTACTATATATATATAAATTGTCCAGAAAAATATTTGATGACATGTCGCATTATGATCATAAAATGGGTACAAAATACGAAATATTTATTCTTTCATCCATTAAATATGGTAACAAAACTGATCAACCTTTTTATGTCCTATTTATTTTATCGTGGCTATATTATTATGGCAATAGAATAAAATAAAAATAATACAATTGAGTGTAGTATAATAAATAAAAATTTTATAATTATATACTTCAAAATTTTCGTAATTAAATAGAATGATGTGTAAAAAAGAGAATATTTAAATTCATTAACATAATTTTAAAAAATTTGTTTATCTCAATAATAATAATTTTTTTTTTTTTAATAGAAAAAAAAAATTAAAATTTATTATTTGTTTGTCTTTTTAATACAAATATTGAAAAATAAATGAATAAATAAATAAGAGTGAGGTCAAAATTTATCTAAATACATCTATATTTAAATTAAAATATATAAAAAAAAGTTTTCTAATTAAGGAATTTTAAATGTTAGTTTAATATAAAATTTAATATGCTACATGTCTATATAACCTTCTCATTAAATAGTAGACAGTACTTTATAGTATAAATATCCGATGACCGACATATTTTAACAAGGTAATATCAAAAATAGTGATATGAAGCAAAAATTATACACACAAAAATTTTAAAAATGCTTATTTAAATGAGAAAAAATTGTTTCAAGATACAAATCAACCTAAAAACGAGTATTAAAGTTAGAGATAATTTATCATATTTTTTTTATATAAAATAATGTTAAAATAACTCAGGTAATATGCAATTTATATATATTACCTAATAAAAATAAATATATATTATTATACTAAATTTATAAAAAGTTAGATAAAATATATATATATTAAATAGAATAAAATCTATTTTATAAACATATAGTAATATTTAAATTAATTTTTATTATTAAAGGTATTATAATAATAATAATAATAATAATAATTTAATTATATTAAAATCTGTTAAAAATTCTAGAACATTAAAGAGATTTTCAATTAAAATATTTTATAGAATATTTAACAATTTTAATGTTGTAAAAGATAGGTAGAAATAAAAATAATATTAAGTTAGGGCAAGGGCATTTATAATGTTCGGTCATGGTCTTTTATTTATATGGCATAATATAGTATACCCTTTATCAGAGTTATCATAATTATATCATTATTGTTTATTGTATATAAATATATATTGATTTTATATGGTACAAATAATAATCACCAAATTATCATAGTATATTTAAAAAAAAAATTATTATTTTTTAAATATTAATTAAATGATAGTATATTGAAAAAATTTATTATACTTTTATTTAATTATTTAGAAATATTTTAATAAGAAAATATGGAAAAAAAAACATATAAATATATTTAATGATGATTATTATTATATTTTATTTTCCACGAGGCCTGTCATATTTCATACCAATAGTTTTATCTTTGCTTTCATGTATTGTGAATACACCAAGATTATACTTTCCTTTTTCATTTACTTTACAAGTATATATTTTTGGTTCATCTGAATTAGGTAAAGTAAAGATTGTATAATAATTTGGTTCAAGATAAACAATTTCTTTTCCATTTTTAACAAATATACAAGCTTCTGTAGATATTTTACCTTTACCATTAATATCTAAACATGTTTGTTGTACTTTATTTCCGTTTTTAAGTACTTTTATCCATCTACAACCAAATGTTTTTTTTTCTTTTTTTCCATCTTCATCAATTGAAACACAACCACTTGATTTTATACCGTGTGATGTTTCTCTTATTTGGCATTGATAATATTCATTACCCTCAATAAAACTATCACCATCAAATAATTTTTTACCATTATGAATACATCCAATTGTGGATATTGCTGCTCTACCACCTTTTTGTTTACAATAATAAATAAATTTATCGTCCTTAAATGAATATAATCAAATTTCTATTATAATTTGTTATGTAATTTTTTAAAGTTTTTTTTTTTATTTGTTACTTTCTATTACTTTAAAAAAAAGCGAAAAAGTATTAATCTAATTAGATTAAATAATTATAAAAGATTGTAATTAAAATTGTAGAAAAAAAAAATTAAAAATATTTTGGTGATGATATATTTATATAAATAAATTTAAATATTAAAAACTTACTTGCCATTCTTCACCAATTTTATAATGTTTTTTGTTTACAATACAACCTGTGGCACATAATTGTACAGCACCATCAGCTTTTTGACGACAAGTATATGTAAATCCATTATAATCATATTCTTCATCAATTTTTAGTTTTCTTTTTTTATCATGACTAACACATCCACCAATATCTATACGAAGATATGGACCATCTTCTTTACAAATATACCATGATTTCATCTAAAAAAAATTTTTATAATAATATTATAATTAGATAAAACATACACCTGAATCAATCCAACTTTGACCAATACTATATTTTTCAATACCATCAGGAACACAATGCGTAAAGTTAAAACTTAAATATCCTTGTGAACCTAAAATACATGTCATTTCATATCCATTTTCAATATAACTTTCACCAATTTTAATACGTTTATTTGAATTAGAAAAACATCCTTGTGGTTTTAATGTACCATCTTCACATTTATACCAATATTTTCCACGTTCAATTATTGAACCTTCTACCCACCAACGTGCTGGAATTTTATTACCAGAACTCCAACAATTATTTTGCTTTCTTATATTCATATCAAATGCTCCATAAATTTGAGAAACAAAAAATAATTTTAATATAAAAAATGTATTAATAACATAATAGAAAGTCATTGTAAAAAATTATAAGTTTTAATATATGATATAAATTAATTAGATAAAATTTCATTCAAATTTTGTTCTTTTATAGTACAAAAAATGGGCAGGGAATTTTTCAAGACTGTAACAATAAAATTTATTACTACCATTATTTTACTACAAAAAAATATCTTGATGAAAATAATATTATTATTTTGAGATATAATTATTTGTATTAAATTTGATAAGTCTTTGTATTTTAATGCTTATATTTATTATTTCTTTAAATATCTCAATACAATAATTATTTAAATATTTTAGAAACATTGTTACACTTGAACTCTATAGGTGGTTTAAGATTTATTTAAATTTTAAATAATTAGATTACATAAAAGGTGATTGAGTATCTGGAATTGTTATGGATATATTCAAGTTTGTAATATTGTTCCAGATAACATCTCTTTAACAATATATTATTATTATTATTAATATCGTGAACACTTATATATCTTGTCATGATTCATAATTTTATATGATCTAAATGTTTAATAATTTTAAATTTTTTAAATCAATGATTTTAACTTAAATAATTAATATTAAATCATAAAAAATTAGATTATAAAAATAGTACTATATACTTTTAATTATATATAATAAAAAAAAATAAAAACAGTAAGATTTTGAAAAAAAGAAATACATTATTTAATATTTTTAATAAACAAATTTTATTATATTATAAAAATACAGTTTATTTGATAATCATTTTCAAAGATATTTTTCAATAATATATATATTAAGATAACTATTTTTAAACAAATATTTTTTTACAACAACTTTGATCAAAATAATTTTTTTTTGTTTCATAAAAAAATATACATTGGTCATTTATTTTTAAAATAATATCAATATTTAATTTCTTTTTATATCTAGTACAAATTTAATTTTTATGATTATTATTTTGTATATATTAAAGGTATTAATAAAATATTCTTTTTAACATTGTAATATCATTCAAACAAAAACTTTTAAACCATATTAATATTTTTTTTAAAAATATTTTTTCAAAAATTGTATATAAAATTTTAATAAATTGTTATTATATTATATATATATAATTACTTTTTTGTAAAATATTTTATCATTTTATAAAATATTTATTATTTTGTACTTTTTTTAATAGTATAAACTACGACATTTGTTATCATCTTTTAATTTATATAATTCTTATTTTTTATAAAGATTAATTTTATTAATCAAAAAAAAAAAGATTGTATAGTATTTAATGATACCTTTTAATTTGTTATATTATATGTATATAGTGATTGAAAAACTTTTCTTTCTTACATTTATATATATATATATTATTACACTAATTTAATACTATTAAAATAACTTTATTCCAAAAAATTGTTTTCCTGTCACTATTTCTTTTTAAGACCATCTATATATTTATTATGTTTATTTAGACTATTTTTTTTTAGAATTTAACTTACACCATGACAAAATGTTTATATTTCAATTAATAACTAATATATTAATAATATCTGTCATTATATGTAATGGAGAAATATTACGCGAAGATTGGGATCTTAATTCACCATGTCAACCTTATATTGAGGTAAGTATTTATAACATATGTATATTATGTTTTTAATATCTATTTAACAATTATATAACTAATAACATATTTAACTTTAGAAATTTTCGGTCGCAATATCTCAAATGACTGAATGTGCTGCTAATTTTACATCTCCTCCAAAAGTATGCACAAATTGTATTGATCAATATATTAATTTTAAAGAATTAGAATATACTATAAAAAACTTAAATAATGTTTCATCATTAGATAATACAACATGTTCTCAAGTTGTTTATGGACAATATTTATTATCATATGTTAAAAATATAGCTGATTCATTAACTAAACAGGTTTGGGATTTATCAAGATGTGATTGTAAGTTTATATATTTATAAAAAATAAAATATTAAACAATTACATTTCTTTTTAAAGCATGCCTCATTGTTCAATGGAATTTTGAAGGAGGTGGTTCAAAAATAGTATATGATAGTAAAACTATTGATTTTCAAAATAAAATATTTAGTTGGAGAAATTGTGCATCTAATAAATCATCAACTGAAAAAGATATATGTAAAAGATGTTCACAAGCATTTGACAATTTATTTGATTATTATTGGAAAATTTATTCAGAACCAAATGACGATTTTTGTGTTGATGTTGAAACAACAATGAATGACACAATGAATATTTGGCACAATATTTGGAATTGTACTGATGATAGCCGTAAGGATCGAAGATATGATAGCACAATGCTTCTAACTACTACATCATTTTTTATATTTTCAATAATTGTTTTTTATGTTGGTAGTTTTATACAAAGTGAAAGAAAACCTCAACGTCTAGAAAATTGTAAGTAAAAATTATTATTTTAATTTATAATTAATTTTTCTTTTTTTTAAGATTCTGCTAGACCACCAATACAAGTACCCCGATCACGATTATTAAGTTCTTCAACTCATAATGACAGTAACTCTGAACATTCTTATTTAAATCCAACTTTTACATCAATGATAGCGGAAGACTAAAATATATATATATTTTTAAAATATTTATTAATTTCATCTGTTTTTGGAATTCTTTATCGTAGACATGCTGTTTTCAGTAGAAAACATTAATGCTTTGTTAGAACGATTTTTAATTTCAAAAAATGTGTTTATACTGGTTGCCATCTCAAGGCTTTTTTTTTATATTTTTTTTAATATTATTTTAATTAGTCTTTCCTTACAAAAAAATTGTGAAAAAAAATGAACAAAAACATTGCTTTGAGGTATCCCATTACGTGGTAGTAATAACGGGATTGACTTCTTATCGTAAATTAGTTTACATCAAAATTTATCAAAAGACATGGTGTTATTTTTTTCATGATTTTAAAATAAATATATACAACAATTTATGATAAAATTCTTTTTTTTTTAGTTTTTTGATAATTATTTAAAAATGTACTAATAAATGTTTATGATTTGTTCATAATTCTTTACTAATCATATATCAAAATAAATATTTTTAAATTAATATTACAAAGTTTTACTATTGATCTTTTGTTAAAATAAATTTTTGTTACTATTTAATTGATAACATTTATATTAAAAATAACAAATTTTATCTAAAAAAAGTTAAAACTAATTGTTAAATAATTTATTTAATTTGACAATTTTAAAGATAAATAATTTAAAATTATCAAACAAGATTAAAAATTTGTTTTTAAAGTTGTTAAAAAAAATAAAGTATAGTTTACCTAAACACTGTGAAATATTTTTTTTTATTTCTTAAATAACATTAAATAAAATTTACAATTAAGGAAATTATTTTTAAAAAGAATAAAAGTGCATAAAGTATCAAAGATTATATAAATAAATGACTTTAGAATATATCAAACTTTTGTAAATTATTTAATAATATTTATTTTATAATGAAAAGTGAAAAAAATTTTTTTTATAAGATTAGTTATTTTTTGTTTCATACATTAAACGTTTTTTCATTTCCTTTATTAAAATTTATTTTTATCTTATATTTTTTTTTAAAAAAGGATATATTTTAATGATAGATGTTTATTAAAAAAAATTGTTAAAAAATAATTTGTTAAAATTTGTCTAATAATTTGTTAAAAAAAATATATATTTTTTTCATTTTAAGAATACTACACAAATAATTTCATGAATAATATATGAAAATTTATCAAAAATTCATTTAATTGTTTTATCAATTATTGTTAACATATTCATTTTAAAAGAAGAAGTAAAATTTCCACTTTTAAAAATTTGTGAGTAACATTCTTTTTATTTTTTCTTTATTAAAATCTCTTTTCATTTTTTAAGTATTCAATATTAATTGACCGTTTATTTTTATTTTCATTTTTTGGCTTAGCATTAACTATTTCATTATTTTCATCTAATTCTTTTGCCCTACCAAGAGAATGAATTTCATCAGATCTTTTATTTTTTCTCCCACCATTTAAATGAACTTTTCTAGCGAATTCTTCATTACTTTCTTCTAATTCTTTTTCTCTATGTAATTTATGTGTTATAGGAGAAGTTTTACTATTTTTGTTAATTGCTTTTTGAACTAAAAGTACATATTTTTATCTTAAAAAAAATGAAAAAGAAAATTACATACCTTCATTATTTGGATTAACTGTTGTTGTAATTTCTTTATTCTTTTCATCTTCTTCTTCTTCTTCGTCTTCCTCACTGACGTCATCATCTTTATTCATTGCTAATTTTCTTCTTTCTTCTTTTTTTTCATCTAAAAATTATAAAAAAAAAAAGTTGTAAATATTTTTAATATTATATATATAATTATATATATTACCTCTATTTCTTTGTAATAATGTGCTACTACCACCAGAAGTAATAGATGATTCTAAAATTAATTGTATTAAAAAATTGATATCTTTTTAAAAAAAAATACCCATAAATCCATTTGTATCAGGTTCCAATTTTTCTTGGATATTTTTAGTTTCACTTTTATTCTTTTTTTTGTTTCTTAGTCCAGCTGAATTTAGAAAATGTGTTCCAACCAAACAAATAACAAAAATTACAGCAATTAGATTTATTTTGTTTAACTTCATTAGTAATTCTATAAAAATTTGTAATTAAAATGTATGATAAATAATACTAAGCTACTACTATTATTTCAAAGAAACAGGAAAAGAATAAAGAAATAAATATCAATGAAATAAATCATGAAATTACTTAACATTTGTTTTTAAATAAATATATATATTGATAATTATGTTTAAAATAATTGAATAAGTTAAATATTTTAACAATATATAATAATGAAAATATTTATAATATATATTAATTCATTTATCTACATTTTTTCTTACACACTCAATAACTATATAATTTTTGATCAAAGCTTTTATTATACTTTAACTAATATTTTATTTTCACATTTAAAAATAAGTTTATTTTTTTTAAAATATAAATAAAGTATGATATATCTTTAACTGCCAAATTAAGTTATTTTTTTTTGTAATTTCTTTATCTTATTTTTGTCCTTATATTAAATTATTTGAACCGAATTTAAGTTAAAAAAGAAACTATTTGAAAAAAAAATGATACATTAGAAGAAATTTTTAATAAACTATATTACTTTACAATCTTTGAAATCTCTTAATGTTTTTTTTCTTATTTTTTTCTATAAAAGCTTTTGAGAAAATTGGATTTAATATTTAAAGAAATATCATTATTTTTTATTATAAAATAACTAATGATATAAATTTTATGTTAGATATTAAAAAATTAACTATTTATAAAGTACTATAAAGTCAAAATTTAAGTTTATTTATTTATATGTCTAAACATATTTATTTGTATAAATTTATCATTCTTGTCAATAGACTATATTATCTAATGCTCTATTTAAAAAAAATTGTTTTAAAGAAAAATTTAAAAATTAATGTTCTTTGTAGCTCAAATGATTTTTGGCATTATTTTTAAATAAAAGACAAAAAGACATACATACATATATATTTTAAATATGCTTCTTTTAACCTTTCTTTTTTAATTCTTTTTTTTTGAATATTTTAAACATCTATTCAAATTATTTATCTTATGTTAACGTAACTATAAATTTAAAATAAGGAATTTTTTTTTATTGCAATAATACTATAGAGCATACTTTTATCTAACCATATTATTTTCTTTTTGTTAATAGCATTTATAATATTTTTATGCTTAACTATTTTCGTTGTTAGTAAAGATCTATAAAGAAATTATATTTATAATTATATAATATACATATATTTTTAAAACAAAATATATTTTATTTATCATCTTTAAAAATAACTCTTTTTTATTAGAATTATAAAAATAAAACAATTAAAGTCAAAAAAAAAATGGCGCAACATTTTCAAAGAAGGAAAGCTATTGTTTCTCCAAATGAACATTTGAAGATGAAAAATTTATTAGGTATTATTTATCTATATATATATATATTATAATAAATATTTTTTTAGATATTCATTCAGATATTGTTCAAGCTTTAGACCAACAACTTAGACGCCCTGTTAGTTTAAATAAATTAGTTAATGAAAGCAAATTTACAAAAAGTGAAGTAAAAGCTATTTATAGAGCATTTAAGGAAGCTTCACCAAATGCTTTAGTTAAACGTGATATAATAAGAGAAGCTTTTGTTGAATTATTTCCTAAAGGTGATACAGAACATTATGCTGATATGGTATTTAATACATTTGATCTTGATCATACGGGAATGATAACTTTTGAAGTAATAAAATATTTAATTTTTTGTTTTTAATAAAAATTAAAAAAACTTTTTTTTAGGAATTTATTAAAAGTATGTCAACATTATGTAGAGGTACATTAAAAGAAAAAATAGATTGGATTTATAAGATGTATGATCCTCGTAATACAGGAGTTATAAGTTGGGAACGTTTATTTTTTGTAATAACAGCAATGGATGATTTGATTGGATATGATGCTAGGCCTATAAAAACACGTGAACAAAAAATAAATCATACTAATGAAATATTTAATGTAAGATTTTTATTAAAAGAAAAGATTAAATATATCATATTTTAGAAATTTGATCCTAATAATACAGGATTAATAACTAAAGAACAGTTTACAAAACTTTGTCTTAATGATCCTAATATTTTAAATTCAATAAGTCATTTATATACAATTTTGCCTACAGCTTAACATCTATTTAATGCTGATAATAAGAAGAAAATTTTATTGCGAGTAAAATTTATAAAGTAGAAAAAAAAGTTAAGAATGTATGTTAAAAATATTATAAACTTCACTGCATCCAAACCATCACTTCTTCATAAAATTGTCCCTTTTCAGTATTAGCTAAATCACATAAACGATTCCATTGCATCTCAGAAGATTCAACTAACATTTCTATAGCATCTGAATACATTTCATTTAACATTTCTTGAGCTTTATTTATATCAATTTCATCTCCCTTTAATTTATTCTCAGTTGCAGCATCATAAAATTCAGAAGCTTTATGATGAAGTTCATGATTATAATCTGTATTATTTTTCATTAAATATAATGTAAGAAACATGAAAAATTCTTTTTCTTGAATTGTCATTGATTGAACTTTACGACGACCAAGTCTTGGTAAAAATGAAAAAATTGGGCTACCTTCTTTTAGTATATATTCAAATTCTGATGTAAAATTAACTCTATCTTTTAAAAGGGATACTGGTACATTTCCATTAACAACAAATGTTTCTTCTGGATAACAATGTGGATTATAAAGAAGTGTATTAACTTTATATGCAGCAGTACCATCTAGAAGCATTATCCAATCTTTATTATAAATAACTTTTTTTTCATATGAACGAATGGCAGAACATTCATTTGAACATTCATTTGGAATAGGTTCATAGAAGGTAGCAACATCTATACGAATTAAATCAGTATTAAATTCAGGACATTTAAATGGTTCTGAATATTTTTTTGGTCCACATTGACGATTAAGATAGGAAAGAGATAAATCGCCATAAATATAAGTGGTTAATGAAAATAATAAGTAACTTAATAGTAACATGATGATAATCAAATATACAATAAAGTATAATGAATGGTTAATACTTTTTTAGACCTTTTATAATGAATAATTTCATGACAATACCCCCTTCATTTGACCTATCCAAATTATAAATCTTTAAACAAAACAATTTAATGATGTAATATGTTTTTAAGCATCATATTTTGACCTATATACATTTTAAAAAGCTTTTAATTTGTTTCTTAAATTATTATTACATTAATAAAACACTTAATCATTAAATAAAAAGTAATATAAATTAATTAATTAAAAATAAATAATCAGATTAAAATTTTTTTATTTCATAGTAAAATACTAATTAAAAATTAATATCCAAAAAAAAATTTTTTTTTTTTTTTATTTGCCTCGTCAAAAATCTTTACAATTTGTTTTGCGGCCAGTTGGCAAATATAAAATGAATATATAAAAAAAGGTTCAAATAAATATTGTTTATGTAAATTTAACATAATTTTAAAAAGTAACATTTAATTCTTTTTTCATTTCTACAAAAACCGCAAATATAATAATATAAATTTTGTCACAATTTAATAATTTTCCTGAAAAAAATAAATAAATATAATTAAACAAAATATTTAAGATAAATAAAATAATTGAGATGTTGGCAAATTTAAAGATAGATAACAAAATAATTAATAAGCATAATTGTGGTAAAAAAAATATTTAAAGTTTAAAATAAACATAAAATCTAAATAATATATTTTACCATGTAATAAATTTTTTCTCTTATTTTAAAATAGAAAGTAATAATGTATTTTCACAAGAAATAAATTAATTAACTAATATATGGAAACCATTTTCATATATTTTTTTAAAAATATTTTTATGATTTAGCTGATTGACGCTGAAAGTTTTTCTTTATTAATGTTAATTTTAATTTTAGAATACATGTATATTATTCACTTTTAACTTTATTTTTTTAATCAATTTTTACGCTTTATCTAAATCTATATTTCCATGAAAAGTATAAACTTACGTTAAGGTATGATGAAACTGTACTACTCAAAGATGAAAGTTTTCCGGCAACTTTTGACATTCCTTGACGTACACTATCCTTAATTTCAGATATTTCAGGAACATGGGAATTATACGTATAAGAAGGTTGCTGAGATTGCCCATTACCAAAAAGATCAGCACTACCAAGACTTGTAGCACCATCAAAACGTGAAAGATTTGCACGCATTTCATTGTCCATTTCATTTTTACCAAAGAATGCATCCGATGATATTGATTTTGCATTTCCAAATTTTTTCAGTGCTTCATCTGATGATGGCGCATCAGAATAATAAGTTGTTGGACGAGAGTAATTTGATTTTTCAACTTTCTTTGGTTCTTTCCATGTAACAAAGAAATCATCATCTTCATTTGTTGTTCCATCTGTTTTTTCACTATCTTCAAGTGTATCCCAAGAATCAAGATATGATGATTTTGGTGTTTGTTTTGTTTTATTACCAATTTGTTTGATAGTATATATTCCAGATGAAACATTATGAGAAATTCCAACATTTTGTATGCCACCCATGCCAAGCCTCTCAACAACTTCAGCTTTCTTTGGATCAGCTGCTGCAATTTTGATAAGTTTTTCATTAGCTTTTTTAACATCTTCCGGATCTTGCATCATTAAACGACCTGAAATTTTTCCTACCTCCTCTTTTTCTTCATTTTCATAAATAAACTTAGATGATGCCTCCAACTCTTTCTCAGCTTGTATAGCTTTTTGTTCAACTTCACTAAAATTAGTCTTAACTTTTGTTGCACCTAATCCTTTTTTGTTACCAAGTGTAATTTTTTTTATAGGTTTCTTAATAATAGATGATTTTATTGGTTGTGATTCAACAGCTGAAGATTCATCCAATAACTCATTTTCTGCTTTTTTTGGTGCAACAATTAACTTTTTAGGTGCATCAGTTGTTGGAAGAGCAGGTTTAAATTCTTGAGAAAAAAAATCTTCTTCACCCTCTTTCTCATCATTAACTACAACACTATCAGCAGTGTCAATAAAAAGTTTTCCCTTACATGTTTCATGGGCATAAGTAGCCATTTTAGATACCTTATCACGATACATTGTTGCAGCACGACTTTTGTATTTTTGTTGAATATCACTAGTTTCACATCCATGATCTTTGAAGAATTTGCTTGCATTTGAATTACCACTAACTTGCATTGCACGAAGTTGATGCCATGTCCAATTTGTATCTAAATTGGTTGAACGAACAAATGTAACATGAACTCCAAGATTTCTATGGACAGCAGAACAATCAATACATATGAATACCCCGTATGTAACAGTTGCCCACGTTGGATTTCTTGCATTACAATCAAAACAAATTTTATTGCATGGTTGTGATTTCAATTTTGTAAGAATTTGTTCGATTTCATCAGCAGTGGGAGTTTCAGAAGTCATTGCTAAAAATATATGATATTTTATTTAAACAAAATAAATTTATTAATAAAAAAAAATTTAAAAAAAAGAGGTAAAGATTGTTTTAAGTAATCAAAATATTATTTATACATACAAACACGTCACTATAGCATTACTATATTTAACATTATAATCAATTTATCTTATTATAAAATTATTTTTATAATATAAAAATTAGCTAATTACAATAATCATAATTTTTTTTGTTAAAAAATATTATAAATAAAAATAAATAAGTTTTATAAAGTCTTTTTTTTAAAAACTTTCACCTTATATTTTACACGTGTAATAAAATTAATACATTTCTCCAAATATTGTAGTATATTCGTTTTATGACACTAAAGAAACACTTTAAATAAGTATTTATACAGCTGGTTATAGCCCCACGTCACTTACTTTTCAATGGACTTTTTTATATAAATTTTATAATATTTAGAAAATTAGATATCATATTTTTTATTATATTATAGTTATTAATTGCAAACAACAAGTTTATATTAAAGATTATTTTAATTTTATTTTTCTTATATATATTTTTCAATTTTTTTAAAACATTTTTTTACTTCTAAATACTCAAAATTTACATATTAATTTTTTTAACAATAATTTTATAAAGTTATATTAATAAAAACAGACAAGAAATACATTTTAATATTAAATAAAATCATTCTTAATTTGTCATGACTTGAAAATATGATAAAATCTTATCTTCTGATATTCATTTATATAACAAAGATAAAATCTGAATAAAATTTAATTAATTTAAATTTCAATCCAAAAATAAATTTTTATATTACTTTTAATTTATTCAAATTTTCTTAGGTTTGGTCCAATGATAAGGTTGGAATTTAAAAATAAACACATTAAACGACTGTGTATTAACAGATTAATCAAATTATTTTTTCCACTTAATATTATAACAATTATTTTAATTGTTGGAGGAATTTTTATGCTTTTCTTATTAACAATTTGGATTAAATCAGCCTTATCATCGGCTTCTTTTGATAATGGTATGTTTAATTGAAATTATATTATACATTCTATTTTTGTTTTATTATAAATAATAAAAAAATTTTTTTAGATAGCAAATATGGTATTGTGATAGACGCTGGTTCAACAGGATCGCGTTTATTTCTTTATCAAATACAACAATCATATGGTGAAGAAATGGGAAATATAACACCTGTGTTGGATGAATTTACAAAGCCTGTAGTTAAAAAAGTTTCACCAGGATTAAGTGATTTTGCTGATAAACCAAAAGAAGCTGTTACATATATAAAACCTCTATTAGATTATGTTCGAAAATATATACCAGATGTTGTTGAACACAATGTTCCAGTATATATTTTTGCAACAGCAGGAATGAGATTAATACCAATAGAAAAACAAAATCAAATTTTAGATAATTTACGTATTCATCTTCCTTTAATTTCAAATTTAAAAATTCTTGCAGAAAATATTAAAGTTATTGAAGGAAAATGGGAAGGTATTTATAGTTGGTTAGCTGTTAATTATATTCTTGGAAAATTTAAATCTGTTAATTTACCTACTGTTGGAATGATTGAAATGGGAGGAGCATCATGCCAAATTGCATATGAATTACCAAATGGATCAAGTGATTTTCAATCAGAACATACAGAAATAATTTCATTGGGAGAAAATTTAAAATATAAATTATTTGTATCAACATTCCTTGGATATGGTGTAAATGAGGGACAAAAAAAGTATGAAAATTATATTGTTAAAAATAAATTAATAAATATAGATCAAAATAATATTACTCAACAAAACATATCTGATGATTGTTTGCCGCAAAAAATGTCAAAACCTTCAACATGGAATAACAGTATAATTCGTGTTGGTACTGGTGATTGGGAAAAATGTTATAATACAATTAGTAGTATTATAAATGAAAATGACTCTAATTCATGTCCAGAATTTAAAAAATGTTATTTTAATTATATTGAAAGACCAAATATTAATACTAATCAAATTGAATTTTATGGTTTTAGTGAATTTTGGTATTCTTTTGATAATATTTATAATTTAGGTGGTATATATAGGTATAATAGTTTACAAACAGCATCAAAAGAATACTGTAAACAACAATGGCCAACTATATTATATAAAAAAAAAATTCATTGGTATAAAAATGCTGATATTGATAGATTAAGAGATAATTGTTTTAAAACAGCATGGACAATGGCTTCACTTCATAGAGGCTTTGGATTTACTACAGATAATATATTATTTAAAAGTGCATTAACAATTGGAAATCAAGAAGTTCAATGGGCACTTGGTGCAATATTATATCATATGTATAATATAATACATTCAACAAAATACAATAATTCAACAACATTTTATAAGAATAATAATTCATCAGATGTACCAAGTTATATATTATTTTTTGTTATAACAATAATTTGTTTCAGTGTTGTTGTATTTATTTTTATAAAAATGAAAAAAAAACAAGAATTATTACCAACATATAAAAGAAAATCATTTCCATTATGAAATCAGCAATTATATTTTATTAGAAACAATGCCATTAATGTTATCAAAAATAAAGTTCAATGAAGTGAGCAAATAATATAATTTTATTTAAATAAACAATCGGGTTATTATTTTTTTTTATTATTTTAAATACTATTTCTTTAATTTTTTAAAACTTAAAAGCATAATTGTTTATTTTTAGTTACCAGACAAAAATTTATATATATTAATTTATTCAAATTATTTAAAAAAAAATATAATATTTCATTTATTATACTTAAATAAATATTTTTAAATCAACTATTAATTAATATATTTTTACGTATAAATATTTGTGAAAATAATATAAAAATCTGGTATCTATTATTTTGAATGGTTCAAAATTTTAACATGTGTTACGTTTATACAATAATAAAATAGAAAAATTGTAACATATTATTTATAAAAACAATGGCACATATGTCTAATAAAAAGATCATATTGAAAATGTATTTAATATAAAAGAAGTTTGTCATTTTTATAAATTGCGCAATTTATATTGACATTACAATATTATACAAATAATTTTCTAATAATCTTTTTCCTCCTAATGTTTATAAATTTAAAAAAAAAAAGAAAATTATTTTTACAAGATTGTTTAAAAATAAAATGACATTTTTAGTAAATTCTTTAAAAAAAAAAAGAAGACAATTTATAATTTGTCTTTGGTAAAGTAAATTAATATTTTTTTTTTACTTCAGTCTTTTATAGCCTCTATCTTTTTGGCATATTAAAAGATATTAAATTTAATTGACAATCCACTTTTATTTCGTATATTTAAAGTATGCTGTATTAACTTATTCTTAAATGTCTCACTTAATTGTAAAAAGTAAAATGTGATCTTTTTTTTGAAACACCAGAATTAAGTTAATATCAGCAAGTAACAGCTTAAAAATGGTATTGCGAAACGGTAAATAAAACAGTTTTATTATTTTATTTTTTTAAATTTTGATATTATACCTTTTTATTAGTTTTTCATAATTTAAAAATTTATTATATTATCATCTAATAAAACATTATTTATATATATTTTTTGTTTTAACTAATTTTAATTATTTAAACTATTTTTAGCATAATTAATATTAAAAAAAATTATAAAAAAAAACCTGATAAAATTATTTATTGGTAAATTTTTTTAAAATTAATGTAAAAAATTTTAGTTAATACAAATTTACATTAAAAAAAATTTTATAATTTAATTTACAAATTAAACTTTTTTTTTTAATCTTCTTTTTAATTGAGTAAGAAATTGATCATATAACATTATTTAAAAAACTATTACTTATCTTTTTAAAATTAATTCACTTTTAATCTTTGTTAAATTTATTTTATAGCTTAACAATCAACTTGAAGTTTTACGTGTTAAATAATCATCTTTCATGATACACTTGGCATATGTTAGACTTGTTAAAGCATATATTAGACAAATCATAAAATTATGTTATTTCTTCTTTATATATTTGACAAAATTATTATCAGTATTGTTTAAAAAGAATAAAATAAACTATTTAAGTGTAATTGCTCAAATTTTTGTGTTATTTTAACAATTACTATAGAAAGAAACACTAGTTAAAATTATTATAATTTATTTTTTTTTAGATTTATGTTTTCTTGGTCATTTTTTATTTTTTTGTCTTTATTTAATTTTGAAGTATTTTCTAATCAATGGCATGAAAAATCATCAAAAGGAATACGATATGACAACTATCATTTATTTCGTATAAAATGTAATTCAAATATATCAGTTGAAAAGTTAAATAACTGGCTAGAAAAATTTGAAGAGAAACAGTTAAGTGATAAAAATGTAAGATTTTAATATTTTAAATAACTATAAATAAATATTTATGTAGAGTTATCTTTCAACACATCAAAATTCTTTTGATATATGGTCACCAGCACATAATCTTAAACCATATGCAGACGTTTTGGTGTCTCCTGAAATTGTTTATGTATTTAAAGAAAAACTAATAAATGAGGGTTTTAATAATTATAAAATTATACATAAAAATGTTCAAAAGTAAGTATAGACATATTTGTTTGATTAATAAATTATTGTTAGACATTTGGAAGGAGAAAAAAAAAACTTACAAAATGAAGAACATACTTTTAGACGAAAAAAAAGAAGTATTGATGATTCATCATTATTTTTCAATATTTTTACATATAATTCAGTTGATAATATAAATAAATATATGATAAATATGGTTAATAAATATCCACAGTATAGTCAATTATTAAATGTCACAAAAACATATGAAAATCGTGATATGTTAGGAATTAAAATTGGTATACCAGGAATATATAAACCAGCTATAATTATTGATGCTGGAGTTCATGCTAGAGAATGGATAGCACCTGCTTCAGCCATATATATAATAAATCAAGTATGTCTAATAAAATTTTTTTTATTAATTTTAATTTTTAGCTTTTAACAATGGTTAATAAAGATAATGACATTAAATATGTCATAGAAAAATTTGATTGGTATATAATTCCATTAGCAAATCCAGATGGTTACCAATATAGTATGGAACAGGATCGTATGTGGAGAAAAACAAGATCAATAAATAAAACAATTAGTAAATGGTGTATTGGTGCAGATGCTAATAGAAATTGGGGATATAAATGGGGTGAAATAGGAGCTAATAGATCACCATGTTCTAATATATATTCTGGTAGTGAACCATTTAGTGAAATTGAAACAAAAGGTCTTAAAAATTTTATTACTTATAATGTATATGATCCTCAAATTTATATATCATTACATTCATATGGTCAAGTTTTTTTAGCACCATGGGGTTATACAAATGATTTACCAATTAATCATAAAGATCAAAAAAATGCTGCTTTAATGGCTTTAGATGCAATAAAAAATATAAGTGGTGCTGAATATATGTTTGGAACAATAAGTGAAATGATGTATCCAGCATCTGGAACAAGTATAGATTATATGCAAAATTATGGTGTACCTTATATTTATGGTATAGAATTAAGACCTGGTGATGATGATATATATGGATTTATAATACCTTCAAAATTTATTGAACCATCTGGTAAAGAAGTATTAAGTGCTTGTATAAAATTGTGTCGCTATGCTTTATCAAAATCAAATTTGAATTAAACAATTTAACAGTATTGAAGATTAAGTTTAAAAAAAAACAAATTGATCTAGTAAATAAAATTTATTCTATTGGATTAATGCAATACATTTAATTACATTCATTTTATATTTTTCATTGAAAAAATTAAATATATGTAAATTAGTATATATATATAATGATATTAACCATTTAGTTTATACATTTTTTAAAAAAAAATTTATCATTTTTTTGCTAATAATTTTTATTTTTAATAGATTAGAGTTTTCTATATAATTTAAATTTATATGTATATTAATGAACTATATTTTATAATATTTATAAATAAATAAAATATTTTTTTTTATTTATTTATCATTATCGATATATTACTTTTTTTTAATAGATATAAATGTGTATTTATATTATTTATCCATACAATTGAATTATTTAACATCTATATACCTATCAGGATTGCATCATACATTATTTTTGTATAAAATATAAAAACTTTTTTATTATATTTTTTTTTTTACCAACCTGGCTAACAATAATATATTTTTTCGTGCCATCTAACTTTCATGATACCAATTTGAATGTGAAGAATAAATGTACAAAGATCATATAATTGTATTTGTTCTTTTTTTTGTGAATATATTTTTACTACATATTTACTTTTTTCAAAAAGGTTTTATATTAAATGTATCAAACAACTTAAAATGTTTGTTATAAATTATAATGAATAAAATATAAATTATATATGAAATAAAATATAAAATTTGAATAAAAAAAATATTATTTTATCTAAATACATAAATATATTATTATTATTATTATTTTAAAAAAAAATGTAGTAAAACATAAAAATATTTAATTGAATGTTTAAAAATAATTTAGAATAAAGAAATTACTATATTATTTTCTATATATTCGATTTGTCATTTTTACTATTTTTAAATTAATTTTCATCATCTCACTTTAAAATAAATACGCGTGTAATAACATCATTTTCTAAATATTTTAAATTACAACAAAATTACTTTCAATAAAAAAATTATTTTCTTTTTCTTTTTGCTTTTTTTAAATATTATTATATATTATGAATAATTCTAGTAAGTTTTGTTTTATAAAACTTTTAGATATATTTATTTTGTAATCTTTTTATGATTCAAAAATCTATTATCTTATACTTTTATGTTATATTTCTTTTATAAAAATTTATTATAAAAGATACCAAAAAAAATAAAAATTTTTTTTCTATTTAAGGAAATTCTTTTGTTAAAAAAAAATATATATTATACTAAATCAGATAAATGATATTTTTTTATGGCTAAATAGGTATTTATATTTTAGAAAAATCGTTGTATAATAATATATAAAACCATTCATATATATCCAACCAAACAACCTAATCTTGATTTCAATGTAAACTTATAAATTCTCTTTTTTTAATCACTTAATTTTAACATATTTTCCCTTTTATTTGTGTCATGAGCAATCAAAGTATGTTAAAGATGAATTATAGAGATATAAAATACATTTATTTAATAGTTTTTAAACCAAAAATATTTTAAAATTATATTCAGAAGTACTCTTTTTAATTCATATAGATACCCTTCTATAATTTTTTTTTATATTTACTAATTTGTTGATCTTTTTTTTTCCAAGTGTTGATTATTTTGTTTATTTTCTATTTTATTTATATTTAATGATTAACTAAAAAATTTACAATAATATTCTTTATATATTTAAAATATAAAGAAATATTTTATTCTTTCTGACAAACAACTAACCTTACAATATCTTTAAATAATTATTTATATTTTACAATAAATAAATATTTTTTCATTGTCAATTTTAAGGCTATAATGTATACAAATTTTTTATCATTAACTTTCAAATTTCATTATACTTTTTATTAAAACTTTACTAAGTTATTTAAAAAAAGTATATTTAAATATTAAATTTATTAAAAAGCGATTAAAGTATTACTACAAAATTTATTTTAAAAATTTTATATCTCTATTACTATAAGGCCTGTGGTAACTTTTTTCATACATTTAGTTGAATTAATTGTACTTCTATTGTAATTTTAAAAATCATTCTTATTCACTAAAAGATAAATATTTTCAAATTTCTTTATCTGATGATTTAATAAAGAACAATTTATGTATATATCTATCTTTGACATTGCAAAATTTTTTTGTCGCATCACATTTTATTATTTTTTTTTTTCTATATATCGTTTGTTTAACTTGACTATTCATAAAAAAAAAAAAAAGAATTAAACTGTATTTGTTAAAGTACAAACTATAGCAAAGAATAGATGAATAAAAAATATATTCTATTGTGTAGCTAACAAAGAAGTACATTTCATTTCTGCCGCTTTCAGTTAAATAATTAAGACTACAAAATTTGAAATAATTAAATGTTAGAAAATTGTTTTACAAATTGGTAGGAGTGCCAATTTAATAAATTAACAGAAACACTTTTTTAAAGTACTTTATCTTATAAATTAATTTTATTTATTTTAAAAACTTCATACTAATCGTATATTAATAGTTTATTAGAAAATTTTTTTTTACAATATACCAGTTTATTTGTAAAAAATATTTAGCTTAGTACAGGTAAAGTTTACAATAATAAAAAAATGCATTTTATTTAAAAAGATATTCGTTCTTTTTGATCTTGATCTTTTTTTTTCAATTACATCAGACTTAGATTGAGTGGTAAAGGGTATGCATTTATCTTTTTTTTTTTTAAGTAACTTTAATTTAAATTTATAAGTGAGTGTTATAGATAAATAAATACCCAAATATACAGTACTATTCTTTTTACTAGAAAAAAAAATCACATTCTTTATATATATCATACTATATAAAAATTTTTTTTAAAATAAATTTCAATGTAATATTATCTTTTTTTTAATAGTTCTTTATTTAATTATTAAATTTTTTTTTATTTTATATATATATATATATATTTATATTTATATATTCATTATGTTTTTTAAAAAAAAAAAGTGAATAAACGTCTTATAACTTGTATAATTACATTATGTAATAATTTGTAAAATTCTTGTTAATGTCTGACGAAATATATTTTTTATAACAAGGTACTTTAAAAATAGTACAAGGATATATTACATTTAATCATTCTTCATTAAACTATAGGTTTTTTTTAAAGTTATTGTTATGCCATTTTCACATTACTGGTTTTATTATTTTTAAACTTCTTATAATAAAGATAATATATAAAAAAATTTTTTATTTAGTCATATAATAAAATATAAAGTATATATAAAAATATTTCATCTTTAAAATATATAGGTGAATTAAATGTTTACTTATAAAAATTAAAAAAAAAAAAAAAGTTATCTTAATCCGTGCAATATTGTATGAATATATATAAATATATATATATCTTTTGTATTAAAGTTGAATTGTTATATAACTTTTTACTCTTTCAACTATACAAAATGTGCACCTTTTATTGTTGAATACTTCTTTATATATTTCCATCTTTTTACTTCGATGAATTGTTTTAATTTTCTAACAAATTTTTATTTTAATAAATAAAGTTATTCATTGAGAAATAAATTTGATTTAAAGTTCTTAAATAAAGCACGATATATATTTATATTCATTTTTTGTTATCGTAGTAGAAATATTTTTATCTTATTTTTACGCTTCATATAATAACAAGTTGTTATTTATAGAAAATGATTTTATATATAATTTAATGAATAAAAAAATTTTAGTGTAAAAAATTTTGCTATAATATAATGTTAGCTAAAAAAAATTACTTTATAATTTATTAATTAAAAAGAACATTTTTCTTTTTACTTTGATAATATTTAATTTTTTTTTTTATTATAAATTAAATTCTGAATAAAAATATTTTGTAATCAATTAACAATAATTTGTAGATATAAAAATATAAATTATAAAATATTTTCTTGACCATGAAAAAATGATATTTCTTGGCATTAACTGATAATAACCTTCATTTTTATCATTAAATAAGAAAAAAAAAATCTTTAATATCCTTACTTTTATGCCTTTCTAAAAATGATATTAAACATGTTTTATATAACAAAATATCAATTGGGCATTAACCCTGAAATAAACAACATCTAGAGAAATATATCAATATAGAGTGCGCGAGTGCTGTGTCATAATATATTTATATTTATATATATATTTATGTGTATATATCTCTCACTAAAAAGCATACTTTAAGGGACCATCAGAGAGAGAGTATTTTAACATCATTTTACATTTATTCTTTATGATATAGTAATTCTTTAGTTCAATCTATTGCTTTCACTTAATTCTTCGATTTCTTTCTATTCTAGATTGTCTTACTTTCGTATTCTTATCAAAAAAGTAAACCTTCACCATATCTTTCGAGGTCGTTTAAATGTTTTGTCATTTTTGTAGTGGATGTAACATTTACATTAAATCTACAATTATACATACATAAATATATATATATATACATTATATATAAAATTTAAATTATTCTTCAAATACTTGGCATATATTACAAAATCTTTTGATCAATTATTATTATTATTCCAATTAATTATTAAATTATAAAAAGTTTTTTTTTTTTTAATTTTTCTTCATTATTTTTTTAAAATTTATATATTTTAGTAAAAAAAAATAATATATAAAAAGTAAAAGAATTGTTAAAAAAATAAGTTAATACAAAAAATATTTATTATTATATTTTATTATTTTCTATTATTTTTGTTAGCGCATCACATTTTCTTACAAATATATACTTGCATATATATATATATATATATACATATATTTATATATATATGTATTTATATATATATTTTTTTTCTAATAATATAAATATAATAAAAAAAAAACATTAAGGGGAAAAGGCACTTTCACCTATTTTTCACTCCCTGGTCTGTTTTACCAGTCGACCGTATGGACAGCTATAACTAGCAGTCGGTCACAAAAATACAACAATGTATGTAAAACAAATATAAAATAGTGAGTAGGAAGGCGGAAACGCGTGTAGTATTTTACTCGGCGTCTCAACTCTCATATTGATTTAAAAAAAATAAACTGGAAATACCCACTATGATGAGAGAAAAATTGGTGCCTGGTACGGGAGATCGCGGAATGAGCTACAAACAGGGTAACAACAGACCTATGTTTTATGTCTATGAGCTGTGCTTTCTGTAACAAAACCTCAAAAATCGAAAAACTCGTCCTTTTTTAACAGCCGCTTTATCTTTTATTTATGTGAATATTTTCTTGATTTCTACTATAAACTATTTAATTTATTAAACAATTTTTAATAATTTAATAGCTAATTACTTTTTTTTTTATAGAGAATTACAAAATAATCATTAATAAATTATTTATTATCTAAAGATAAAAAATATTGAAACAATTTTTTGCATATTTTTATTTTATTTTTTCTATCTTACTACTGTCTATTTTTTGAACTCATATATTTATGCATGGCGAAAAGCCAGAGATTACCAGTTAGAGGTAACTAGTAATTTTTTTAAAAATATTCTTATATAATTATTATTAATTTTATAGAGGAAACAGGATTTGGTGATCCCTTAGGAGACTATTCTGATGGTTATAATATCCTTCAATTTATAAATGATAACGAGTATGTTTTTTATTTCATTATATAAAAATAATAAAAAATAAAAATTATTTAGTTCACAAATAGATAATTCTCTTGATCCCAATCGATTTCCTTCTCAAACACATGCTTATCATCAAAATAATATTATGAATTGTAATCAAAATAATTACATTGCCAACAACATCCAACGAAGAACTGTCGTTTCAAATAATAATCCTGAGTCAAATGGACTCAATTCGCAAGTAATGTATAATGGAAACACAAGACTACCCGATTCACCACCAATAACTGATATTTCTGGTGGTAATTCTTCAGGATCTCCATCATCAACATCTGAACCACCATATTCACCAGATCATTATCAAAATTATGGATTGATTCAAGGAACTCCAATAAATAATAGAAATCAAATGGTTGTTGAAATGCCTGATGGTATGCCGCAAATGAATATACCTCGAGAACTAGTAAATCATCAAGGTCAAATTATTAACAATCGAATGCCTCAACAACGTATCAACACTGGACAAAATGAATATTTAAATAATTATGTTATTCCACAAAATGTTGGTTTGATACCAACAATAAATACAATGAATGTAAATGGAACACGACAAAATTGTCCAGTTAATTATATGATACCTCAACAAGGTTACATAGTTGGAGATATTTACTGTAATAATAATCAATTAACAAATGCAGAAACACAATCAATACGATCAGTTCAACAACAAATTCCAATTCAACAGCAACAACAACAGCAACAACAACAACAACAACAACCACGTTCTGATGGTCCAGCTAATAAACGAAAACGTACTGAACCACATCATTCAACACAAACAAATGTTAAACAAGAAGTAATGAATAATAATAAAGGATTTTCAATGCAACATGCTAATATTTCTAATAATTCTTCACCTAGAACACCAATACATAATGTGCCTCATGCAATACAAACACCAGGTTTACAATTATCTGATGATAATGATGAAAATATTACACAAAGAGCTATAAGATTTAGTAAATTTCAAGAAGAATTTTGGCATCCTTTATTTGATGAAAATAATCAACAATTATGTTTACTTGAAGTACATGTTGTTGCTGATAAAGGTTTTAATTATTCACAGGTTGATGGATGTTTTGTAAATCAAAAAAAGAATCATTTTCAAATAACAGTACAAATTGAAGCATTAGATGCTAAACCTCCAGCATTTGTAAAAGTAAATAATGAATATCATCGTATCAAAGATTTTAAATTAGCTTTTTGTGGTGTTAAATTTGAAATGCCAACAACAGAAATTCAAATAAAACAATCGCAAACTGATAGAAGACCACTTGTACATGAACCTGTATTATTAGAAATTCATGAACGTCGTATGACTAAAGCAACTGTTCCACGTCTTCATTTTTCTGAAACAACAATGAATAATCATAGAAAAAATTATAAACCTAATCCAGAACAAAGATATTTTTTATTAGTTGTTAAATTATTAGCATATACAGAAGATGGTCAAACAGTTCTTGTACAAGCATATCAATCAGAAAAAGTTATCGTTCGTGCCTCTAATCCTGGTCAATTTGAACCTCCTGATACAGATGTTGCATGGCAAAGACATAATAATACTCTTCATTTTAATGGTAATGTCGCAATTGGTACTGAGAAAGCTGTTGCTCCACTTACTGTAAATGGAAATATTTTTGTTTCTGGAGTTATAAATAGACCATCAGATAGAAGGGTTAAAGAAGACATTACTGAAATTGATACAAAAGAATCACTTAATAGGTTAAATAATTTAAGAATTGTTCAATATAAATATAAAGATGAAATTGCTGATGAATGGGGAATAAAGGAGGGTGATAGACATCGTGTTGGTGTTATAGCACAAGAATTAGCAGAAGTTTTACCATTAGCTGTAAAAGATAATGGTGAATATTTAACTGTTGATGATTCACAATTATTTTATGATACAGTAGCAGCTGCAAAAGAACTTTGTAAATTAACAGATAATCTTGAATGTAAAATAAATAAAGTTGAAAAATTTTCTCAACATTTAAAAAAAGAAGTAAAAAAACGTGATAGATATGCATCAATATCATCTGGTATTAGTGAGATATCTTCATTATGTGGTGGTGAAAAAAGTTTAGGTATTTCACAATATTCTATTGATACAATTGGTACAATACAACAATCTATAGATGATGATAAAAAAGATGGAGCTAGAAGAAGACGACAAAAACGTATTTGTAATAATCGATGTCGTCGACAACCACTTGAAACAACAACATTAGTATCAAAAATAGCTCATATATCAATATCAATATTAGTTTTATTAATGTCATGTTGTTTAATAGCAATGTCTGTTTTATATGTTATGGATTGGTATAAACGTTCAAATTCACAATATTATAGAAGACAATCTGTTAATAGTACAGGATTTTATCCAAAAAATAGTGATATTGGACATTTATATGAAAATGTCACTATTCATAGATTAATGCCATTACCATCATCTCAATCTAATGCACCAATATTATTTGGTGAATGTAATTCTGATTTTTGTGAAGAGTATTGTCTTTTAAATAAAGGAAAATATGATACTGTATATCAACAAATAGAAGAATTAGATGGTGTTGTTTCATTACCTGATGACAATGATATTGATGATTATCATTTTAGTTTGTCAAAATTATCAACAAATTCTGGAACAAGTACACCATTATATTCTGGTGTTGACATCTTTTTACCTACATTAAATATTTCTATTGATAATGATTATTGTCATGAAAATTCATGTAATTTTAGCACTGGACAGTATGATCTCTATATTCCAGTATCAACATACATGCCAACAATTAATATTGAAGTTATCTTCCGTTTTAATAATAATGTTTTTGTTGATAATTGTGGTCCCGTTAAGTATTTTGATCATAAATTGTGTCCAAGTTCTACAGTAGGAAAGGGACACGATGATTTTGATAATATTAAACCATATTCAGATGAATTTACTGATAATTATTATGTTCTTCCAATTGGTCAATATGTACAATCTGCCTATCGTTTCCGTGTTGGTTTTACAAGTAATGCTTGTAAAATTGCTGATGATCAACGTGGTCATTCATATGATGAATATACTCTTGTATTTTATAGACATTGGCCGTCATCACAACAAAAAATTACGGGACTTGAAAAGAACTAACTATTTTAGTTAATATTCAAGAGAAAATCAACCAGGTAAATGATGATGTCGCTGAACATATAAGTAAATATAAGTTATAAAATATATTTGCAAAAAAAAAAAATAATGAAAAATGAATTATTATTTTAATTGAAAATGCCAAATAATATAGAATATAATATGTAAATAATTTTGGTTAATCTAATTTTTTTTATTATCAAAATCCTATGTACCCTTTTATTAAAGATCTTTTACAGCTGTTAAAAAAATTAATGATACTGTATTTTAAAAATGATATCAATATGTTAAAAAACTTTTATGTTGAATATATATAAATATATCATCAGCATTGTGTAATACTAATTATTTTGTAAAATCTTTTTGTTTTAGTTATTTAAATTTATAAATTGTTATTTAATTTTAATTATTATTACTTTTTTCTTTTTAACAATTTTATATTTTATTTATAAGTTTATTTTGACTGATAATATAATATATATTTATGATACAATTTTTTTATTTTAAATAAAATTATCTATTTAATATATAATAATTTTATTGTGACAGTTTGAATAAATAAAATATTAATTTATCATTAAAAAACGTATTTTAAAATTATTTTTAAATAAAAAAAAAGAAAATATTTTTAATAATAAAATTAAAACAAATAAACTATAGGAAAATTAAAGTTCAGTTTTTTTATCATTTTTAGATGATGATTTATCTTCTTTTTTGTTTTCATCTTTTTTATCATCAGCTTTCTTTTCTTCTTTCTTATTTTCTTCAACTTTTTTGTCATCTTTTTCATCAACTTTCTTTGATACTTTCTTTGGTTTTATTGATTTTGCCTTTTCAAGTTCTGGAACTTTAACTCCATAATACTTAAGAACTGATTTCATTGAAGCAACAATATCAGCTGGCGTTGAATAATAATATTTATAATTCTTTTGTTCTCCTCTTTTGTTAATAAATTGTTCAAGAAGATCTCCATTTTTATCTAAAAATACTAAACGAGGTATATATTTACCATCAGGTCTATATTCATCTTCATATGGTTCTTCATCATCTTCAGTATTTACCATTATAAAGTATTTTGATAGAATTTTGAAAGCTTTGCGAGCATTTGATGATTCTAATGTTTTTTTAAGAGATTTACAAGCATGGCACCATGTCTTATGAACAAGAAGAAATATTGGTTTTTCTTGTTGTTCAGCTAATTCAATAGCATTATCCCATGATACCCAATCTATGTCTTCACCAAATCCTTAAAAAAATAATATAAAAATAAAAAATATGTTAAATTAGTTACCATGAGATAGTGGATTTTTATACATAGAAGTAATATCAGCTGCAGAAATAAAATAAGTTGTAACGATAAATAAAAAAGATAAATATAGCATGATTTATCTAGAATGAATTAAAATAAAGAATATATAAACTTTATATACAATTATAATATCGTAAAGTAGATGTCGGCTTTATGATGAAAGCTTTAATTAACTTGAGAATGATTATATCTTATAAAATGTTTAATTAATAATTATAAAAATATTACTTAAGTATAAAAAAAAAATAATTTATTAACAAATTTTAATTAATTTTATTCAAAATCTTACACGTGGAAATATTATTAATAAAGGAGAAAATTATGTGAATAAATAAATATTTTAATGGTTTCAGAAAGATAAATGATATTAATATAGAATAATATAATTGTTTGATTTTTATTAGAATTGGCGATTAATTTATACCGTTGTTTTTTTCAATGATAAATAATGAGCTGTTGTAACAGGTTCTTTTAAATTGATCGTCTTACAATTTCTTTTTACCTTACATGTCATAATGTAAATTTATAAGGAGGTAATTTTAAAGATCTTTTTATAAATAATTTAAATCACAAAATGACAAGGTCTGAATAGTAAGAGTAATACAGGATATCAAATAAATAAAAAGTCCTTGACCTATTATTATATTTTATCTCGAAAATGGATGAAAAATACTGATATATAATCAGAATAATTACATAAATCTATTTTCAAATAAAAGAGAAAGATTACAATTATATTTACAAAAAAAAAAGAAAATGAATGTAATAAAAAATTTTTAGAATTTCAAAATATACAAATATATATAGATTTATCAATTGTTATATTTTTACCTTAAATATACCTGTAATTAATATATATTTTTAAAAATTTATATTTTTTATGCAAATTTTTCTTAATATAACGTATATTTTTAAAATAATAACTTTATTGTTAAAAAAAAACTATGTAATTGATATATAAATAACATTGCAATAATAAAATAAAATAAAAAAAGATCATATTATAAAATTTTATTGTTTTGTAAATTTTTAATTATAAAAATGTTAATTATAATAAAATTTTTATATAATAAATTTTATAATATGTTACTTATAATTTATAAAAAGGAGATGATATAAAACCAACACTAACAAATATATATGTATAATTTTCTATTTCTTACCGACCTGCAAACTAAAAAAAAAAAATTTCCAAATTGCAGTACTATAACATCTATTTAAAAGTAGTAAAGATATAATGTTAAAATAATTTTATAATTTATTTATAATAATAATAATATTTATTAATATAATTATAATGTAATATAAAAAAAATATAAATATAATTTATTTTATTTTATTTTTTATATCTTAAAGTATTAAGATTAATATAAAAAAAAAGTTTATAATTATTTTCTTCATCTGATAGGAAGAATTTTATGACAATTTCATTAATATGGCAGTAAAAATTGCTACTAAAGGGAGCAATGTTATAATAAGTATCTAAAATAAAAGTATTAATATTATTTAATATACATGTTTTTCAAAACATACATCAAATGAGAAGTCATAATTCAATGTACTTTTATTTAACTTAGTATTTTCATAGTATTTTGGTTTTTTATTAATTTTTCGAATTTTAAATTTCTTTTTTCTACCTTTCTTTTGACGTTTTTTATATCTTTTTCTAAATGAAGTAAATGAACTTATTTCAGATATACTACTAAATCTATGTACCAAATTTTTTTGTTTGGGTTTTTTTAAATATTTATATGTAAAGTAAGGTGATAAAGAGCATGATGATTCATCAGAAAATTCACTAATTTCATTTACCACTTTTTCTTGATACTGTTGAGTTTTATTTTCATATTGAGAACGATCATCATTGTTTTGTTTTTGAAAATTACAAGGAATGATACTATTTACAGATTCGCACTGTGATTCTGTTTCATCAAAATTAAAACATATTTTATTTCCGTTTAGATGATTTTTATAGTTATTTTTTAAATTATTTAAATTATTATTTGAAATTTCTGTAAATTTGTAATCTGTTGTTTTTTTGTATATTTCAAATAAAGTTAAATGACTTGTAAGACGAGTATTTGTTTCTTCAATTTTATAATTATTTAATTTACATGATTCTTCATTTTCATTTATTTTTAATTCTTGTTGACATAATTTGTCATTAATTTTAGTAACGATATTACTTAAATTTGACAATTTTTCATTAAATTCACCTAATTCTTTATTTATTTTATTTTCAAATTCTTTCTGATTCTTCATAATTTCATTTAATGTTATCTCAATATTTTCTTTATTGTTATTTATTTGAAATTTTTGATGTGGATCAGATGGATATTTATTTTCATATGAAACCATCTTACATTCTAATCTTTGAATTCTAGATAATAGGTTTTTTTCATTTACAGATGCAGTCCACGAAGATTCAGCACTTTTAGACGTTACTAATAATGCTTCTTCTAAAGCTTCTAATTTTTGTGTTAGTATACTTTCTCGAAAAACAATTTCTTTAATAAATTCTTGTAATTCAAAAATTTGTTGTGAGTCTTTTTTAGCTTTACTAAAACTTGAAATTTTATCTTCACATAATGTTATTTTATCATCAATAGCTTTTACTTCACAATTTTTATTTACTTCAATTTCTTTACCAAATTTATTGGCAAATTTAACATAAGCAATTATACATGGACTAATAACTTTATTTTCATAATCTATTATTTCAACACCAAATTGTAAAATATCACCAGTAAATAGTTGTTTTTTTTGTCTTTTTTTATTTTTATTTAAAAGTTGAATACCATTTACATAAGTACCATTACTACTATTTGTATCATAAATATAACATTTATTGTCTTCCATCCAAATAGAAGCATGATTTCTTGATAATACCTATAAAATATATTATAAAAAAAATTATTTATATTTTAAAACTAACTTTACAATGAAAAATAGCATTTTCTCTTGTTGATTTTATATTTCCAATATTTCTACCAACATTAATAGGTAATATTCCATCACTTAGAAATAATGGAATACATTTTTCTTCAAAAGGATATGATTCAATACATGGTGTTAATATAATATAAGTAATATCTTCACTATCCATAATTATAATATTTATTGCGACAATATTTGAAAAAAAGGTATTTTAGTTATTGAAAATTTTAACTAAAGTGAAGAAACAAATTCTTTTAGTAATTTTTACATATTACAAAAATACAATAATATTTATTTCTAGTTTGGAACTAAAATTTCATATTAGTTAAATTTAATACATAATAAAATAAGATTACTCTAATATAATCTTCATTGTATTTGTATGTCAAAAATTGTCATTTTCAAAAGTATTATTTAATTAATGATAATCTATTGTTCTAACATATTTTTAACTTGTTATTTTAAGAAGATTAAATTTAAGAAAATATTTTATTTTAAGACTTTCTTATTTTTTTTTTTATCTTAATAATATTTTATTTTATAACATTTTTAAAAAAAATTTATTTTTTTTTTCATAGAAAAACATATAATAAAATTAAAAAAAAATTTAATTTAATACTAATTAGTTTAAATTAATATTGTTGTAAATATATTTTATATTGCAAATATATTAATTTCTAAAGTAAAAATAAAATTATTGACAAGCAATACTTACAATGAAATTAACATTTCTTCTTTTTCTAAATTTACTTCCTCTTCTATTATTTTATCATTATCTTTATCATTTTTTTCTGATAATGCAGCATGTGTAATAGCATTTAAAAAATTATTACCTTCAGGAAAATTATTATTTAAAATTTTTAAACCTTCATCAAAATTATCTCTATATGCTAAAACTAATTCTTTAAGTTTAATAGCTAAATCTCTATTATGTTTCTCATTTAACATTTCTATTTTTATTAAAGCTCTTTCACGTAAATCTATAAATTTATTTTTTGCAATTTCACGATATCTTAATATAGCACGATATTCATAATTACCATATTCTAAACGTTCTAAATAAAAATTATTTTGTATACTTTCAATTTCTTCATCTTCCATTTCTTTAACTTTTAAACAATATGATAAATATTCAAATTTACTATCTAAATAACTTTTTAAAACATTTTTTGTATCTGGAATTGCTTTTTCTCCATAATTTCTTAAATTTTCATTTATAAATTTAAATTTTTCTGTTAAGGTACGATTACACTTTGATAAATTTCTATTACCATCACCAAAAGTATTATATAATATATTAGCTACACTATTATTTGATTTTGCACCAATTTCACATATTGATGAAGCAATCTTATTTTGGGCATCACTTATATCACATATTATTTTAATTAAATTACTTAATGTAGTTACCAGTTTTTCATAAAATATAGTATTTCTTTCCATTTTTTTTAATGATTGTAAAAGTAAATCATTACATAATATAGCTCTAGATAAACCCAAAGCATCAGCTGTTTCAGAATCTAAAAATTCAACAATTCTATGTTTAACTTTTTTAAAAGCAATATCTAATGACTGTTCTTCATTTATTGTTTCTTCGAGCGGTAAATATGATATACGAACATAATCTAAAAATATTTATAATAGTAATAAATTTAATTTTTAATTAATTACCTTTTGAACTTTGAATTAATTCAGCTACTTGACTTTTTGTTTTTCTTTCAACAGAAATACCATTTATTGCTAAAATGTCATCACCAACTTGAAGTTTTTTATTTTTTGATGCTGGACTACCATCAAATATTTGAACAATATAAACAGATGGACAAATTGGATAACCACCTCCAATTGCTACTCCAATATGTCCTTTTGAATCTTTTTCAATAACAGCAATACTTGAAGTTGTTTTCATAGTATAACCTAACTATTAATATATATTAAGTAAAAGAAAATAAATGGAGAAAATGTATGTTTTACCACTGCAAATATATTAAATGAAAATCGATAAGATATTGAGAATTTATATTATGGCCTCATGATATGAAATAGTATAATGATACAAATTCTGTTTTTCTTTATCTTAATAACTTAAGCATATTTATTTATTGTTCTCAAGATATTTTAAATATAAAATTAATTTATTTTTATCCAATTAAATTGTATTATAAGAAAAAGATATATATTTATGTATCAAAATTGAAAAATTATTTTTATAAAAAATAAAAATTTTAATATATTTTATATAATAAATTACATTTAACATTTTTTTAATAATTAAAAAAAATAATTTAATTATGGTATATTTATCAAGAATTGATATAGATTTATAAAATCTTTAATTTTATTTTAAGTGATACAATATTTTTATATAACATAGTACAATATTTATGGAGCCATTGTTATGACTAAGACATTATTTAAAAGTTATAATTATAATAATTAAAATGATTCATAAAGAAAAATAACATACATAAAGAAAATACAAAATTACCAACAAATATTTTTTTTGCATTTTAAAAAACTATAAAATAAAAAAAAAAGTTAAAAAAATTTAATTACTATTTATAATTTAAAGTATATAAATTATTTTCATTAAAAATTATTGTTTAATTGGAAATAACAAAAAACACATTTTATGAGATTATTTGACATATTATTATTAAAATCCTTTGATAGATAAATTTTATAAAATTATTTTATTAATTATTTTTATCATTAATAAAAAAAATTTAAAAAAAAATTTTTTTTTTTATTAAGATATAGACAAAGCAATAATTTTTTAAAATTTTAAACAGTATTTTTGTAAGAAAATACCGACACTTCATAAAAATTTTTTAATTGTTTTCTGTAAAAAGAATAATAGTAAGAAGTCGTTTACATTTAATTAATTGCTACTATAAAAATAACATAAAAAGTTAATAATATCGGAACATCAAAAGAAACATTCCTTAATAGCTTACTAACAGCTATGAAATTGTATAAACAGTCAATACATAGTATATTATAAATCTTTTAAAATTTCCACATTATTTATTAAATTAAAAAACCTGTTAAAAGTTAAATTTAAATATTTCACAAAATATATCTTAACACATATTATTTTCATATTATAAACTTTTATTATTTTTATTATTAAAAAAAATATTTTAAATAGTAATGTTTAAAAAAATAATTTTGAAAATTTTATTATATTTTATATAATTTACAGGTAAATGATATTTTCTTTTATAACTATTTGTTGAATAATATTATGAAGATATTATTTCCTGAAGTGTCATTACATTTTTAGTTATGTAAAAGAGACTGTGAACTCATGAAGATATTGGATAAAATTTTATCTACTTAATAATTATTTAAAAAACTTTCCCATTAATTGAGACCAATTGAGTATGTAAATCGGTAACCAAATCAGCGGTCTCTTTTATTAAATATATGTGAAATTTGTTACTCAGATCAAACTTTTACTCTTATTCTTTGCGCAACCTCTTTTCATGCTTATTTGTTACATTAAAAAATATAGCCTTTAATATTTTTATATATTTAATGTGAAAATAGAAAAATATTATATATATAAAATATTAAAAAATTGTATATATATATATATATATATATCTTTTGTTTACCTTTCTTTAAATCTCTGTTATTTTTTTGATAAACATGGGAAAATTATTATGATTCAAATGTTTCAATACTTTAAATATGATAAGAAATGATAATTTTTTTTTTACTTTCACACGATAATATATATTTAGTTATTTTATTGTAACAATTTTAAATTATAATTAGAACTTTACTTTACCATATTATGAGAATTTTAAAATTTTTTCTATGTATTATTAAAATCTTTTAAAATTTTTAATTAATATTTAAATTTAGAAATATCAGTATATATCTATTTTATTTCCTTTATTAATTATCCCCTTAATAAATATATTTTTGAAGAATATTCCACCTGTACTTTGTATAAACTATTTTTCTCTCATTAACACAAATAACACATTTATTTCCTTTTTTTTATATTCACATTTCCATACGTTTAATATCAAGAGAATTTAACATTCTTGTTAAAGCTTCAAGCAACTCAATATATATCCTATAGTTCTTTTTGTATAATATTTTCCATGTTCTTCACTACTATTGTTAACTTTATTTGAGAATACATTTTGTTTCTCATAGACAACAAGGCGTATGTTTCCCTCTGATCATCCCCGCCTTATATATATATATATATCCTATATAATTATTTTTCATATTTATAATATAATCACTTTCTTTACGTAATAAATATTAATAAAGTTGTATTATTTTAGGTATTATAAATTTTTTTTTTATTATAATAATTAATGTTTAAAATTATTTTTAAATATGAATGAAAATAAAGATATTAATTATTCTTTTGATCATATTCCAATGGATAGAAAAGTAAGTTATATTTAACATAATAAATTTTTTATATTAAATTTAAAGGATAAAAAACCATTAATGGAAAGAAAAAGAAGAGCACGAATGAATGAAAGTTTAAATGAATTAAAAAAATTAATTTTATTTATCTCACCACAATTAAAATCTAAACTAGAAAAAGCAGATATATTAGAAATAACAGTGTATTATTTTAAACAGTTGGTTACTCTTCATGTTAATTCATTATCTGGAATAAATAAATTTCCTTCAATTAATGATGATACCAATAAACTTTTAAAAAATGAACAAAATAATTTGAATATGAATGAAATGAAAAATTTTCAAACACCTAATATATCTTCATTTTTAAGCCCACCATCATCAGTCTCACCTGATAATGAAAAAGTAAAAAATTTAATAATTTCATCTGTTGATGAAACACCAAATTGTTATGGAATTAATAGAAAAAGGAAACGAGTAATTGAAAATAATGTAAGCGCAAAAGTTTCCTCATCATTTTCAACAAAATCAAAAAATATTTTATCAAACAATTCTTTAAATTCAACATCATTCGTAACAAACTATTTAATAACACCTTCTTTTACAAATCAGGAAACACCTATAAAGATCTCCAAATTAAATACAATAAATAATGTTATGGAAGAAGAAAATAAGAATGTTGTATGGCGACCATGGTAAAACAAATTACTTTTTATTAATTTTACTACGCAAACAAATCATTCAAGCATTACTATAAAAAAATTTTAATTTTTTTTATATCTAAAATTATTTTATCAATCTCATTTATTGTTTACTTTCTCAACTATTTTTTGATTATGATTAGGAAGTTAAAGACATTTTTATCTCTGTGAAATAAAATTTCGGCACTTTAGGTATAACATCAAGATTGTCAGGTGAACGGAAGACAGATGTTTACATAGTACAAGTATGATAAAATTCCATGAGAAGACAAAAATATGTTACAAAAAAAAAATATTTTTTTGAGAAATATCCTATAAACCAATGAAAGACATATTGTTATTTTAAAATTTCTTAAAGCACTTATAATAAAATAAAACATTTTTTTGATAAAATATTTTCATTTTTTAATTTATATATTTTTTTTCTAAATAAAATAAAATATAAAACTTAATAAAAGATAACAAATTAAATATATTTTTTTTATTTAACAATTATATCTATTAACATATCATTATTTAAGAACGGAAATCTTTCTTAAAAATTATAAGTATATAAAGTTTATTTAAAAATATTGAAATAATAAAACTATTATTTAAATACTACTGTCCATTATATTTTTAATTGTTCAGTCAACCTTTCATTGTATCAAAAGTCTTTTGGAACAATAAAGTGTATATAATAATTTAAAAATTTACTTAGAAATAGCCAATGGCTATAAAAATTATTTTTTTCCGTATAATTTAATGGTAAATAACGTATTTAATAGTTGAATGGGTTGATAAGTTCTATAAAATATTTTAAAGTATTTTAAAAAGATTTCATAAATATATGTTTTGTTATATAATTTTCTAAAAAGATTATATGGCAAAAAAAAAAAGAAAAATATACTTTATCTTTATTTTTAGATCTTTTATATGACAACATACTGTACTACGCTGTATGTATGGGTGTTTTAAAAATTTCATGTTATCTAATAATTATAATATTTTAAAATTTATTAATTTACTTATCATTTTGAAAACATCAAACTCACAATGGTTAAGTATAATTTGTAAGTAATATATGTAATTGCATTAAAAATTTATTTTTATTTTTAGCGTTTAAATCTCGATTTTCTTTACCATGCGTAAATAATACTTTTCATTGTGGCGATGGCAAATGTATACCAATGAACAAAATTCATGATACATATAATGATTGTTCTGATGGAAGTGATGAATGTAAGTTAAAAAAAATTAATCTTTTTTTATTATTTTTAACAAAATTAGTTTGCTTTCCTGGATATATTAAATGTGGAAAAATTTGTGTTGAAACAACTAATGCTGACAATTGTTTTGGATTTGACAGTAAGTTTAAAATAAAAAAATATATATATATTTATATAAATATTTTAGATTGCTATAAATCGAAAATTATTCCAAAATTTTGTCCTTATCTGAAGCAAAAACTTTGTAATGCTAATGGCACTTTTCATTGTAAAGGATATGGTGAATGTATTTTTACGGAATGGATGTTTGATAAAAAACAAGATTGTTATGATGGAAGTGACTTAGGTAATTAAAATATATTATTTTTATTATATTAATTTAGATCCTGAATATGTTTCAATATTTAAAAAAATTTTAAATAATCAATATCCTGAAGAATTACTGTATCATTTAAATAATAAAGAAAAAATCTCATCATCATTTAATACAACTAATAATTTAAATAATTTTACTTCAACAAATTTTTTATGGCCAAATAATATTATTCTACCACAAAATAAAGAAATTTTAACTCCTACAAAATCTAAAATTTCATACTCTAATAAAAAACCAATTCAACCAGTTGAAGGATTAGAATTAATGAATAAACCAACTTTTGACAAGGTATCATTAATGTTTCCAACATTAATACCATACCAAATAACTAAAAGTCAAACTGATTATACAGAAGAAAGCTTAACATCTTTAGATATAAAAAGTACTACTATTAAAACAAGTTTACTTCCTATAATTTATCCTTTTACTTCAATGAATAAAAATGTTGATGGTCATTTACAAACAACTAAAGGTATTAATTTTTTTAATACATCTAACTCTACTAACATCAAAATTGGAGATGAAGAATTAGAGAAAAATATAAATATTTCTGGCACAACTAAGAAAAACATAAGTTTAGACAATCATTTAGAAATATTTAAAGAAAATACTACATCTCCGTTAGATATATTTATTGGGAAAACTACAAACAAGACAAATGAAAGTTATAATTATCCTAAAATAGTGGTACCAATTGACAAGATATCTAAAGAAAATATTAAGATTGATGATAACATAAATGACACTTATTTAAACGATATATTTGGTGATGAAAAGTTAATTACAAATGATGATAAAACTTCTCAAACTTCTTTTCCATTTAAAGAATCTTTTAAAGAGGAAAAATTAATAAAAGGAAAGACATTATCTTCAAATATTATTAATATTCCACAAACAACTCAAAGTTATTTAAAATTAAATGAAGTAAGGGGAAAAACTTTTTAATATACCACAATTTTTTTAGATAGAAAATAAAGGATATCATTACAATTTATTCACAACAACGATTAGTTCTCACGAAAATACTTTATCAGACCAATTAATTGAAAATAATAATTTTTATACTTCAACAACTAAATTAGATAAAAATAATAATGTTTTAACATCTAACAAAGATATACCAATGACAAAATCTATATATCAAACACCGAATAAAATAACAACTATAGAATATACTAATACTTTAACTACAATAAAGGAAGTAACTATGGAAAATAGTCAAACAAAAGAAATTGATGTCAATGAAACAATTCCTCAAAATATTATAAATAAAAATGAATATGGAAGTTCTTTTACCACTCAACAACCTAATATTGAAAAAAATAATAAAAACAAAGTTAAATTTTTAACAACTAAATCTGTAAACTCAAATAATTTAGAAAATAAATTTGATTTTCTAAATTTAGATAAAATGGGAAAACATTCAAATATACCACAAAATTGGAATTTTTTTGGTATTCCACGAACAGAAATAGGAGAAAATTTTTATCCTAAAAATAAATTGTCAACACAATCTCCAAAAATTATATTTAAAGAAAGAATTTTTGAAAAGACAAAAGATATAGAAGAAGTAAATAATGATAACTCAATAAAAATAAAAATTACTACAATGAATAAGGATAATATAATTACAACTACTCCATTAACACTAGATATACCGAAAGATGATGTTAAAAATACTACTGAAATGATACATTTTAATATTCCAAATGAAGAAAAACAAATAAATATAAATAATTCTAATTATAATTCTAATACAATAACAACACTTGATAATATAGTAGATTTAAAAAATATTTCTTCAGATAATGATAGAACAAATACAACATCAAAGTCATTTATTAAAAATAATATGACAAATGATGAGTATAATAAATGTATTAAAAAATTTATGAGTGAAAATTTTTATCATTATGATACAAATGGTGAATCAATTTGTCAATGCGGCCCAGGAGATTCTCCTGGATTTTTAGGTGTTTGTCAACATAAACTACATTCAGTTATTCTAAAATTAAACATAGAAAGCATTTGTGGAAATGTGCCATCAAAAGATATTAACAACAAAATTAAAAGTGGTATTATTTCATTATTAAAAAATGAGGATGATATAGATGATGCTTGTTTTCGTTTATCAAAGGAAAATAACTTAATAGCTGAAATTTTTTGTAAAAAATGTTCATTATCTTCAATAGAAAATATATTTCAATTTAATAATATGGAAAGTAAATATAATTCAAAACTTTCTTTCACTCCTGGTGGAAATGATGCTTGTAATAATTCAGAGTTAAATTTTTGTGATAAAAATGCTACTTGTATACCTATGAATGATAAATATGAATGTATTTGTGATAGTAAAAATAATTTTAAATTGGAAAAATTTAATACAGACTATGGAAGAAATTGTTACAGTAATGATCATTGTGATACATTATTTGGTATATGTATAATATATTGGCTACTATTAATACCATTTATTTTACTTATGATTTCATGTTTATGTTGTTTGTTGCATAGATTATGCTTAAATTATGACATTTATTGTTGCAGTAATCAGAGATTTCAAAATTTAATACCATTTTATGTAAAACATAAAAATCGTCGAAAATCTAAAAATGTTGTAATTGAAGATATTAAGGAAGCACAAAAATGGCATCCAGACAACAAGAGACCTAGTAGTATTCATTCTACTGATGATTATCAATTAAATTCAAGAAGAAAAAGTGCTATACTTTTTAATGAAGACGATTATGTACCTAAAAAGTCACCTAAAAGTCAAACAAATTCAATTCATTCTGTGGAAGATTATATGATAGTTGATAGTGAAACAGAAGATCAAAAAAATAGTATCGTACCAATTATAAACACACAAGCTACAATTCACAATGAACAAAAAGATAGAATAGAAAAAATAAATGTTGATAATGGTAAAGTTGTTCAAACAAAATTTTTACCAATTGAACATTATAAAAGTCAACCAATTTTGGAAAATACGCATAAAAATCCAAATTTTTATAGTTTAACAGATATCAATAGTACTGTTAATAGTAATCAATTTTTAGATCAAAACAATCTTAAAATATTTAAAAAAAATTTGTCAAAAGAAAACATTTTAGCAAGTAATGTTAGTAAAGATATAAAACATTCTACCACAGTTCAAACAATTCATAGTTCTTTAGAAAATATTTCTTCTAATCAAAATATTAAAATAAACAAAGTTAATAGTGATTCAAATTTAAAGATGTTTTTAGAAAAAGCTATGGATGTTGATGAAACTTTTAATAATGAGAATACTCATTTTGACACAGAAAAACAATCAATGAAAAGTGGAAAAACAGTTCATTCAAAAAATTCAAGTTGTTCATTATTAAGTAGTCATCCAATAATTGAGGAAGAAGAAGATGAGCGTAATGAAAATACATCTACAAAAAAATCAATAAGTTTAGAACAATGTTTTGATAATGCTTTAACTTATGACAAAAAAAATAATTCTGTGAAATCTCTTCCATATATAAATAATAATTCATCTAACCATTCAATGATAAATGTCAATTTACAATCAATACCAAAAGTCGAATATAAACAAAAACATATATTTAAAAAAAGAACTGCTTCATCAGCTACACTATTTCAACATACAGAAAATGACAGTAGCAATTCAAAAACAAATTTATCTTCAAGGGCCAGTTCTTTGTCTATTGAACCATCTACAAAAGATTTTCAATTTGATAGCACACATGAAACAGTATCTGATAATCTTCATCAAAATGATAACGAAACAATCTGGGAACATTATAAACATCACACAGAATTACCAGAAGTTGTTCAAACCGATAGCATGAATGAATTAGATAGACTGTTTTCTGAAAGATTAAAAATATCTTCACAAATTAAAGATACACATTTAACTAATGTTTCGCAAACCCCTAATGTTGAAAATATAACTGAATTATCAAAACAAAAAAAAGAAACTTCAGATATTAAAAATAAGGTAATTAATGTTAAAGATAATTCTGAAAATCCCAAAGAAACACTGGCAACTAAAAAAAACCACATGTCAGAAGATGTAAAAATAACTGAAGCTAAAAAAGTTGAAAATATGATAGATGACATAACAAATATTTCAAACTATAATTTTAAAGAAGATCATACGTTTAAAAATACTGTTGTTAGTGATTCTGATTTAAAGATGATTGTTAATAACAAAAATTTTGACAAACCTAATAATGTCATTGAAAACGTTTCAAATAACTATCCAAATATTGATAATGATAGTAAGTGTATTAAACCAACAGAAGATGTTATAAAACAAGAAATTTCTAAAATTGAGAATAATAAACTAAACAAAGAGGAAAAAAAATTAAAAAATATACCAAAAACTATTGTAAAAATTTCAAAACCATCATTAATTGATAAGAAAAAAGTAATGTCATATTCGATTTTAAAGGATGATAAAAATAATAAGAGATTAAATTTTAAAGTTGAAAAAGAAGATAAAAATTTAAATGAAAGTAAACATAAAAGAATAACTTTAAAGCCACCAATTCCAAAATTCACTAATTTAAAATTACCATCTTCTTCAGTTGTAATAAATGGTCCTCAATCATCAAGATCTGTTCAAGAGAGGAAAAAAAATGTTACATCTCCAATTGCAAGAAGTTCTTCCTTTAATTTCAATAAATCATCTATGTTAAAGACTGGTTTAAAAATAAAACCTTCAGAAATAAAAATTGAAGAAAAATTACCTGTTCATGTTAAGGTTAAATTACCAAAAATTGACAAGTCGCCTAAAAAATATTTTGATAAAGAAAAACTAATCAGTCATAATAAAAATGAAAAACTTCCTTTGTTAAATGTGGAAAGTGAATCATTTTCAAAATTTAAAGATCATAGTAAAAATAATTCACCCCCTAAAAATAATCTAACAAATTCTGATATTGTTAAAGAAAGAATTAAAGAAAAAGAAGAGGTTACATTTGAAAAATCTAAATATGACTCATTTCAAAAAAAAGAAAATACTTTTAATAAATTTCCAACAGATATTAAGTATAATGAATTAAACAATTTAAAAAATATTGTCCCTGAAAAAAATTTAAAAAGTAGTGATAGAGAAAAGAAGGGTATTCCTAATGTTAAAATAACAATAAAAAAAAAAGGAAAAATTGTTAATGAAAATGATGTATTATGTGGTGTTTGTAAGGATGATATCATAAAAATAATACCTAATGATATAGATGAAGAACAATTAAAAAAAAATAAAATTAAAAGTTTTATTAAGCAACAAGAGAAAGCTGGAATTTTAGTAAAAAATCCAAAAACACATAAACTTGCAGTTATCAAAGAAAAATCAGAGGAATATAAGAATGTCAAAATAAAGGAACCTTCAAAAATTGATTATAATAAAAATAATTTTGAATTAGATTTTGATGAAACTTTATCAACACAAAGAACATCTAATTTTGAAATATCAAGAGAAAATAGTTTAATACCAGTTCATTTTGATAGTAGATATGTTGGACCACCTAGTGCCAGAGAAAGTGCAAGAATTCTTGAAGCTGAAGGTAATTATTACGCTGGTGATGTTGATTTGGATATGCCAAGTCCATATATTTTACCAATTACAGAAAGCGACATTAAAAATTGTATATTTAACAATAATGAATTAAGAAAATTAAAAACAAATATACCATTTTTGGATTGGGATCATCATAGTGAAATAATTAAAAGAGAAAATTTAAAAAACCAAAAACTTAATCATTCAATGTCAGAGTCTAATTTGCAAAAAAAACTACGTACAACTAAAAATAGCAAAGGAAAAGAAATTTATGATTTTCATGATAATGATAACAATACTAATTGGAAAAATAAAAGTCGAAGTCATTCACCAAGTACATTTAACAAAAATATATATAAAAATAAAGAATATATAAAACAAAAGAGTAATGTTATAATAAATAATAAAGATTCAATTTATAGAGAACAATCAAATGTATCAATCTCCAGTTCAGGAGGATATGAACATTGGAATTTGTCATATATTCATGAAGGTGATATCAAAAAAATTCCTCTTCCACCATTATCATACTCATATAGAGCATTAAATTCAAAACAAAGGAGAGTATAATTAAGTAAGTAAAAAAAGTTATTTATGCCTTTAATAATTTTTGGATCACAAATATATGACTTTCAGTATTATTATTTTTTCAAAATTTAAACTAATATTTAAACAATTTATATTTTATTATTATAAATATTTTATTCAAAATTATAATTATAATTAAAACCTTTCAATTTAAAATGTTTATTTTGATTAATTAATTATAATGTTAAACACTTCAAACAATGAAATTTTTTTATAAATTAACAATTTATTTTTATATTAAATTATAAAAATATTAAAAATTTTAATTTCTTATTATAAAGATCAAAGTTTTATTAAAATAAACAACAATAATATTATTTTATTGTTAAATTTATTTGAAATAAACTTATGATTTTAATAAGTTGTATCATATTTATTTTTTTATTTTTTTTTCAATTTAAACATTTCAAAAGGTTATTGAAATTTATACATTTTAACAATACAATTAGTCAAATTAATATTTATATAATATGTTATATGACATAGAAAAAAATTTCTTTTCTTTTTTAGATTATTCTCTTTTTGAAGTTCAAATTATACATATAAAATATATTTAATAACCGGTTTTTAAAAATAGGACTTCATTTTTATTATTTTTATGTATAATATTATTTGTTGTATCAAAAAAAGAAATTAATTTTGTATAAATGTTATTTTTATATCAAAATATAACATTTGCTAAATTATGTCAATACTTATACACATAATAAAATTGGAAACTTTTTTTTATTATAAAGTGGTTTCTTGATAATAAAAATAGAATAATCATGTCATTGACTTAATAATAAAATTACCAAACAAAAAATAATAGACTCTTAAACAATATAATATCACTGATATTAGACATTTGATTTTATTAAAAAAATATGTTTTAAACAATATGCATTTTCAAAAATTTTTTTTATATACATAAATATTAAATATAATCATTTTTCTTCTTCTTACTCTTTATTTTCACGATTTGCAGAGTAGGTTGACATTCGACGGGTTATTAAATTTCCTTCATTTAATGGTATGAAACGGCTTAATCTTCTAAAATCTCCCGAAAAATCATTTGATTCTTTGTGTGGTGTTGATGAAATTTTACTAATTGACCGATTATCTAAAGATGAAAGAGCACTTTGAACATCACTATTAAATTGAATAGAAGGAGACCTAAAATTGTACAGTTTAAATGATATTAGATAAAAAAAAAGAAGACATACATTAATCTAACATTATTAATTTCATCAAGTTGAATATTTTTTAATTTATTTTTATTTTTTCGATCTTTTCTTGAAAATAAAAGCATAAATAATTTTCCTGGTATTGTTAATTCTAATCGAAAACTGTTCTCTCTTGATTCAATACAAAATTCTCCAAATGACAAAAGAACAGCTATTATTAATCCTGCTAATAAAACGTAGAAAATTCCAAATACACTTTGAAATGATCCTTTAGTAATACTATTTTGAGTGCATTTTTTTATTTCCCGTCTTGACTTCCACCATTTATTTTTTAAAGCTTCTAATATTGTTCTTTCTTGAAGTTGTAAAACAGTTTTTGAAAATATATGACGAAGTGGTGACCCTTTAGGTAATGCTATACCATAACCTTTAGAATCTAATAATCCACCAATTGTTTGAAGTTCACAATCTTTTTCCATATAATATTCTAACATAGAACTTTCCATCATATATGCATAATTTCCAGCTTTTACTCTTGCAATACCTTCTTTACTACTGTTAACAAAAGAATATGGTGAATTAGATTGCATAACAGACCACATTCTTTCATATATTGGTATTTTAGATTCTCTAAAAAAATCCATTGTTGATCCATTACGCAAAGTTCCAAATTTAATTTTTTGTTGCGATGCTAAATCTCCAGCACTTTCAATTGGTGTTGTCATTCTTTCAACTGTTAAAAATGCTGCTAATTGTGCTGTGTAAGTTGATATAAGAATTAAAGTAAACATCCACCTATAATAAATAGTAAAAGAATTTTATAACAAGATATTTGTTTATTTATAATAAATAACTGTTAAAATTTTTTAAATATTTACCATATAACTGCTACAGTTCTCGTTGCTGCTGCTCTTGGAATAACATCAGAACCTTGTTGCATTAATGATCCAACAGCAAACCATAAACTATTTAAAAGAGAAAATTGATTTTTATGATTATCCATACTTTTATCTCTTTCATCAATTTGTTGAGTATCAAACCATTCATATGGTGAAAATCGTGCTAATAACCACATTGTACATGAAACAACAAGATATGCTACAAGCAAAGAAATCCACACAGAAAATGATAATGGTTCAAGAAATGTAAAAAGTGTATTTTTTTGAGAGTCATCTGTTTGTCTTCCAAGTAAAATAGCTATTCCAAGATGCATAAATGGAAGAGTAAAATCTATAAAAAAAAATATTTATTAAGAAAAAATTTTATAGTATTTACCAACTACAGAACTACGACTATATGTTATTGTTAATGCAGAAACAGATAAATCAGCTTCATGTCTTTGTAACATTCCAATAACACCATTCCATTTTCCATTATCATCTCCAACACCATATGCACCATCTTTTACTTCATATATTGTCCAAGTAAAATTTAATATTAGCGACATTTCTTTGATTAAATCTATACAAAATCCTTCATACCCAATACTATTATCAGCTCTAATAACAAATGGTTCTTCTAAATGAACGACAACTTTTAAATTTTGTCCATTAAAATTTGACAAACTTTTATCTAATCCATAATGCCAAGTTTTTTGAAAATTTTTATCAAAATTCCATCCATTAGTTTGTGTCCAATTACCAATCTACATTTTAAAATAAAAAAAAGTTATTATATTTTGTTAAAAAAAAAAAATAAAAAAATTTTCCTACTTATTTAAAAGTATATTAAATTTAAAAATATTTTATTTTATATGTTTGTTTATTTAATAAATTTCCTTTTTAATTAAATGAAGATGGTAATATTTATTAAAAATAATCTAATTACTCAATAATTTATATTTGCCAAACATTAAGTTGTACTTCTAATAATATATTAACATATTTATTTTTTACAAAAATTAGTCAAATTAGTTAAAAAAACATAAATTTATGTTATTAAAAAAAAATTAATTAAATTTTAATACAAATAAATTTTTTAATATTTAAAGTAAATATACAGTTAACTGGTCTTTATTCCAGTTTAAAAAAAAAAAAAACTTTTGTCATGATTTATTATCAATGTTAGAATTATATCTTTTGACAAATGCAAACTTCTAATGTTTATTTTTATAAAGTATTTATTTTAGTAAGCATTAAAAAAAACATAATCCTAACAGGTTAATTGTTAAAATATTTTTAAAAAAAAAAAATTTTTTAATTTTATTAAATTAGGTATAACATGTACAGAAATATCAAAAAGTAAACAAAATTTTCTACTTTTCTTAAATCACCTTGAAAACTTTTTTCCACTTCTTTCTTCTTTTAACCTTTAATGTGCAATTTTCAACGCCAATTTTTAAATAAAATTTTTTATTTCTTTTACATATATTTTATTATATTTTTGAAATACTAATATATATAAAATATAACGAAGGCGTGTTTATTTCTTATATTTCACATTTAACTACTTTCCTTGACATGATCAATGACGTGGAGTGACTCAAAAGTTTAGGATAGCATTAAGTATAAAAGGAAACGTAAAATTTAATTTTATCATATTCAGTTGTACTTATCTAAGTATCATCTACTAAAATGGTTAAACTCATCTCTACAATATTAATTGCTATTATTGCTGTTGTTTATATTTCTGCTCAAGGAGGTAATGAATTACCACCATTCCTTGTTGGTGCTCCACAACCTGTTGCTGCTAGTTTTGAAGCTCTTATAGCAGCAAATGCACACAAACCTGAAACTGAAATAGACAAAGCTGTTGAAGATTGGATAAGCAAACAAGATCAAGGAATCAAAACTAAATTCCAACAATTTAAAACTCAAGTTTCTAAAATGAACAAAGATGCTGAAGCTGCTCATAATGCTGCTCTTGCTAAATTCTCAGCAGAAGCTAAAGCTGCTGATGCTAAAATGTCAGCTATTGCCGCAAACAGTGCTTTATCACCAAAACAAAAAGGAGAACAAATTGAATCTATTATGAAATCTCTTAGCCCATCTGTTAAAGCAGAAATTGAAAAAGCTATGCAAGGTTAAATAAAAAATACTAAATATTAACTAATAAGTGATAATTAAATAACATACAAAAATACGCAAATATAATTTGCACTTTTATAATTTTTATATAAATATTTTTTTTTTTCAATTAAAATCTTACCTTGACAAATGTATCTGATTTTTTTGTTATACCATGAATCATAAAATTTTTTCTTTTTCCAGATGAATCAAAACTAACGAGACCAGTATGACCATTTTTAAATTCAATATTATTTATTTCATTTGCTAAAATTTTTCCATTATCCCATGAATCACCAGCATCACAAATTAAACTTTTTGGTGAAAATTCAATATCCTTTTGTTTAATGGTTAATAATGCAGAACCAATTATATCAACAGCATCCATTATCATTGCCATGTCACTTCTCATTGGTGGATCAGTTAAAACCATTTGAAGACCTGTTATATTACATTGATATATCTTTTGTAAATTTGTAAAAAAGTCATCAAGAAGGCATAAATCCTATAATTATAAGATAATAAAATATTTTAAAACATATAATAAGAATCTTACAGGATTTGTAAAAATATATGAAAATTTTGATTCCGTCATATTCATATAACTTGCTTGTGCAAGAAAATTATGTATCAAACTAATATCTTTTCCATGAAAAACAATATTATATTCTTTTATCATTTCACGTATAAATTTAAAAAATACTCCATAATTTTCTTGTTCATTTGGAAGACGTAAAATTTTTGAAGATGCCATTAATTGATCTACTTTGTAATATCTTGAAAATAAATCAGCAATATCTTTTAAATCTACAATTATTTTTTTATTAAATTTATAAATTATTTTTTTTTACCATCATCCGATTGAAAAATGATTACAAATGATTGCCATCTTAAATGAGTTATTAATTCTTTAATTGCATTTGGAATGATATTTAATGGTGGTGACATGCTAAAAAACATTTCAGAATCTATAACAAAAAAAAAACAAATTATATTTATAAATTAATAATATAAACAAAAATACCTTGTTCTATATTTTCTATGTCATTAATATTAAAACAAGGAATTTTAAAATGATGGCACATAGATCTTAACATAAAATCTTCTTTTGAATTATTTGTTATTGGAATAATTATTGCCGTAACTGCATATTGAATAATATCACAAACTAAATTAATAATTAAATAAATATTTATTTATAATTAACTTACATTTATCTTCTATAGTTGAAAAATATTGTGAAGATGGTGAAATAAGATTTAATGAAAATTCAAATTTAACAGCATTTTGATTATTCCAAACATCAATAGCATGTTGTAAATTAATCCATTGTATAGTATCTTTAGAATAAATTGTACCTATTCTATACTCGTATCCAGCATTTGAAGAAAATCCATAATTAATGTTAAGACTGATTATAGCAAAAGTAATCAAGAATATGTTTATTTTATTGATGAATAATAAATGATATGCTAGTTTTTGGTAAATCAAGCGCATGACGATAATTTTGATTTTGCGCTATCACAAGATATATATTTTTTTTTTTTATAACTAAATGAAAAACAAAAATGTTTCTTTTAGTATATGTCTAATATAACGACATGTCCATATATACTTCAACAAAGATCTTTCTTCAAATAATATAATTAACTAAAAGTTAAAAAATTCAATAACATTTTTTTTAGTAGTTATTTACTAATAACAAAAAATTATTTTACATATAAATTATATAAAAAAAAATTATTTTAAATTATAAAGTATACTTTAAATTTAAAAGTTAAAATTTTACAGTCTTATATTTATTTATTATTTTTATTATAAATATATACGAATAAAAATAAATAAATATATATATATAGATATATATATATAAGTAGTACTATTAAATATATTTAGTTGTAATATTTCAAGAAGCTTTGAAAGAAGTATATACACTAATATAATTGACTAAAAATGGCCATTAAGAGTATTCTTTACGCATAGTAACACGTCCTTATATGACAAGCTTTTGGGCATATTCACAAACTAAAAGATGTGTAGCAGTTCAATTAATTTACTGGTAAACATCAAACGAAAAATTTTAACAAAGTCTTAATAAATAGCTTTTTGTATGATGGATAATCTTTTTAATGTTGGTAAGAAAAAGATTAAGAACATTTGTAAAAAAAAATTAGATATCTAATTTATAACATTATCTTATATTATTATTTATATTTAAAAATATATTGCAATTTCTTTTATAAGTATATAATTTTATAAAATTTTTATATTTAATTTTTATTTTTTTATTATATAAAGAAGTACACAATATTTATATATATATATATATTTTAGAATTTTATAAGAAATATTATTATACTTTTATTATGTATTATTTTTTCATTGTTATATAATAATAAATTTTTTGATATTATAAAGTTGTTTTTGCGTAAGTATAAGCTAAACTACATGTATTAACCGACCAATTTCATTATTACATTCATCACAATTAAATTTTGCATGTAAAGGAATATGAATTGACGGAAATAGTATATGTCTTGTAAATTTTCTTTCATTTTCTATTCCTAAAAATTTTTTCCATATATCTTTAAATGTTGGATTATATAATACTCCAATAGTTATAAGAGATTTAATTGTTACCCAATCAAAATATTTTTCTTGAACAAAATTAGCTTGTGTTGTTTTATTTGATATTAATATAAAATTCCATATAGTTAAAAATCCAATAGGAAAAAAAATAATTAATGGTAGTAAATATCCAAATATTGCCATATTTGTTACAAGTAAACGATATTTATCACTACAAAAATTTTCAAACCATGGTAAATAATTTAAGGCATCTTTTTTAAAACAAAATGTATCATTATTATAAGATGAAATTATGTGTTTCCAAAATGTATTATAACTATATATTATAACAACAAAAACTCCTATCCATAAAAAAGATAAAAATTGAAAAAAAAATCTATGATTACGTGCTCCAACGCATTGATTTATCCAAATACAATGATGATCCATTAAAAGTATACATTTATTACAAAAACTACAATGATGTGTACCATATGGTTTAAAACCAAAACATTTTTTACATTTTGGTTCAGAAGTACTCTTAAATTAAAAAAAATATATATATATTTTTTAAATTAATAATTAAAAATACCTTTTTTGGTGTTCCAGCACTTATAAAAACAGCACAATTATAATTAAAAAAAATTTGTACAATTAAATATAATGATAATGGAATTACAATATACATCTGCCAAAATGGTTTATATAGTAATTCATAAGGCAAAATTATTGTATATATAATAAATATTTCAAATAATATTAAAAAAGTAGCAAGACAATAACAAAACCATCCAAGAAGTATACTACATTTTCTGATAAATGTGTTACTACATAAAAAATTACAATCTATGGTAATTTTGAATTTTGATAAAAAAAAATTAATTAATTTAATATTATAATTATAAATAGGATTTAAAATTAGTCTTTGAATACCCATTAAATATTAATTTTTTATAAATAAATTTTAAGATAATTATAAAAAAATATAACACAACATCAATTAATATTTGTTGGTATAACGTTTACTTTTACTTATAAGGAAATTTAATATTAATGATTATTAAAATAAATATATTAGTATAAGTATTTATTAGAAATATTTTATAAAGGAATATTTAAATTATAAAAAAAAATATTAAAAATTTAAATATTATTTCTAAATCATTTACTTTATGTAAACTATATGACAATTAAAGTACTCGTATGATTTAAAGATATGAATTTTTGTATATATATGAAATAAAACATTAATTAAAAAATAAATTAGACCAATGTCTCTTTTTGATCTATTTGTTGTGAATTACTATTTATTTGATCTTTTCCATTATTATATTTATTTTTTGATTCTATTACTACATGACTAGATGAGTTATTTGATGAAGTCAAATTATTATGTATATTTTCATTTTTTACATAATTATTATCAAATGATGTTACCATTCCATTAGTATTACTTGAAAATTCTGTTGTTATTCTTGGTGTATTCATTTGACTTTTTATATTATCATCTTCTTCATAACCTTTATTTATATATTGCCTATCATCAACATCTTCATTTATCCAAATATTATGTGTTCTTGATGTTACTGTATTACCAGAAACAATATTTGTTGATGTTATATTATTATTTTGTTGAATATTAGGAATTGTTATTCCAGAACCTAAAATAAAGTTTGTTGGTTGTTCTGGTATACTATTTGATGGTGATGTATTTTTTATTTCATTATCATCATTATTTGTATTATTCTTTTTAACAGAATTAAGTCGTAAATTTTCAATATTTTTAAATAATTTTCCTTTAATAATGAGATCACCAAATCCAGCAGAATGTGAAAAAGCATAACCAGATCGTAGACTTCTTCGACGAGAAAGTTTTGTTTGTACAGTTCTAGGTATTGTTCTTGACACAGGTTGTTTAGCTGAATTTTCAGTATCAGGTTGTGTTGATTTTCCTTTAAATAATAATTTATGTACTTTAATTTTATCAGCATAAGATGGATGTGTATCAATCCAAAAGAATCTTGCAATTAATACTGGTAATAAAAGAATAACTGATATTAATAATAAACTAAACCAAAAATGTGGTGTTGACATTGCTCTAAATGTAATTCCATATGCTGGACTAGAACCTGCATAAATAGCTACACGAGGTGATAATGCTTCATAATAAATAAAAACTAATCCAAAATAAATACCAACTGAAAACCAAATACAAAAATGATTTATTGGTGTCCAATATGATGTATCCATCATTATTTGTCCAGTTACAACAATCATAAGTCCAGTAAAAGTTGTGAATGATAACATAGCATAATCATTTAAATCTTGACCATTTTGATTAGTAGCATTATATAAAGCTGCATAAGGTACAAAAAATATTACTAAACTACTTATAATTCCATGTAAAACAGAATATATAAATATTCTCATATTAAAAAATAAATTATATTGTCCAGGAATATATAGTTTAGGAAACATAATAGAATAATCATCATCAACATCTTGATCAAAAACACCCATTGCTAAACATGGAAGTGCTGTAAAAAACAAATTATAACAAGAAATTAAGACAGGATCATATAATGGCATTGCAGAGTATCCACAAAAAAAAGAATACCAAAAATGTACCAATGTAAATGAAAAATTTTTATAAAAAAAATATCTTAAAAATTTACACATTCTAAAGTATGACCATCTTCCATGAACAAGTAATAGACGTTGTAAAAATTGAAACTGTCCAATACTATAATCTGATGCCAATACTGCTTGCATTCCTTCTTTACCAGATATACCAACACCAATATGTGCTGTTTTAATCATACTAACATCATTTGCACCATCACCAACTGCTAATGTAACAGCTTTTTTATTTCTTTTAATTAAATCAACAACTTGAGCTTTTTGTAATGGAGTAACTCTACAACAAATAACAGATTGACATTCACAACTAATATCAAGGAAAAATTTTTCTAATTTAGGACTTAATGCATATGTTAAAGATTCACCATTAATAACAAGAGCAAAACCTTCTTTATCATCATCATCATTATTACCACTAAAATTTCTTTTTTGATTTGAATTTATATTTTCATTATTTGATATAGAAATATTTGTTGATTCATTTTTCTAGAAAAAAAAATTAGTAAAAGAATAAAATATAATTTTAAAGCGCAACAAATAAATATATTATTTAAGCATTTAAATAATTAAAAAAAAATTTTCTTATATTAATTTTGAATTATTTTTTATTTTAATATATTAAAAAAGCATGTTATTTTAGTTAATTTGAAATAAAAAAAAAGCAATTATATTGTTTTTAAAGATTAGTTTATATTTAAATTAATAATATAATATTTAAATTTCTATTAGTATATTGTAAAAAAAAATAAATAATTTGTATGTCATTCAATTTTTCATAATTATATTAAATCTTTGGACTTTTATAAATGACTTCCATTAAAAAAAAATTAAATTTTTTTTTTATGAAATAAATAATACAGAAACTAACCGAATTTAATGGATAATATAATGATTTATCATATTTTACTCTAGTTTCTATATTCCTTGAACCTAATAAATTTCTTTTTTCTTTTTCAAGTTCCAATCTCTCTAGTGCAGCAATAACATTATTAATATATGTGCTAACACTTGACCCCTGTTATAGATGGTAAAAGTAGTGTTATTTATAAAGGGAAAATAATTGGAAAAAATTAAAAATTTAATATTGATAAAGACTAATTTAAAAATATATATGGGATAATTTATAAAAATAATGTATGGGTAACACTAAATTAATTAGGTTTGAAAAGGAAATTAAACTTACTTTAGTTTTTCCCCGTTCAATAATTCTTTTTGTATCTTTTAGTTGAATTTCAACTTCATCAGATGTTGTACCATCAATAATCATAATATCTTTCATTTGATCAGTTAATAATTTACAACTAAAGCCAATATTAATTGCAGTTTCTGTTTTATCTCCCGTTAAAACCCATATTTTAATATTAGCTGCAGTCAATTTTTCTATTGTTTCAGGAACATTATCTTGAAGTTTATCTTCAATTGCTGTTGCACCAATTAATGTTAAATTTACTTCTAATTCATCATATAATTTTGTTACTTTTTCATCTCTATTTTCTAATGAAGATGCTGCAACTTTAAGACGTCCTAGCCATTCATAACAAGCTTCATCATCTAATTCTTTATATGCAACACATAATGTTCTTAAACCAGATGAAGCAAATTGATCAAGATGTTGTGATGTTGCTTCAACTAATAAACGTGGTGTATTTTGTGATATTCTTTTAAGAATAATTGTATCAGCTCCTTTACAATAAAGTTTTAATTTTCCATCAGGACCTTTAACTATAACAGACATTCTTTTTCTAACATTATCAAAATCAAGAAATTGTAAAACTTGATATATTTCTTCTTTTCCATTAACTTCTAATGTTACGCTTTGTGGAGTTCTACTTTTAAAAACATAACCAAAATTTCTTGCAGCTGATGTTAATGCTGCTTCATCTGGTGATTGTGCTTGATATTCTAATTTATTTCCTGGTTTTCTTTCAGGCATTACTGTATGACAAATTCCTAATAAACGCCAAAATTCATCAACCGTTGTTAATTTATTTTCTGTATCTTCTAATAATGTTCTATCATAAAATTTAAAATTTTTTTCATACCATCTATTTTTTGAAAAATCAAGAGGTTCTGTATATTCATCTATTATAACAGTTTCTCCTCTTTCATTAATAACATCACCATAACTTCTTCCATTTATTGAACATTTATTAAATGTCATAACATTTTGTGTTAATGTTCCTGTTTTATCACTAAAAATATATTGAACTTGTCCAAGTTCTTCATTTAATGTAGTTGTTCTTGCTCTTGCTGGTACATCATTTTTTGAATCATACATTTTTCTATCAAAATTAATCCATAATGAATGAACAAATCTTAATATTTCAACTGAAACATACAATGAAATTGGTACAACAGTATTAAGTAATATAATATAACTAAAAAACATCAAAAATGCTATTAATGCTATTTGTCTTCCACTTTTTTCTTCAGGATTTGGAACAACTTCTTTATCCCATGATAAATATGTTTGAAAATTTCTTCCTGTTGTCCATTCCCATACACCACATAAAATTGTACATATAAGACACATTGCAAGTAAAAATAAAACAATTCCCATTATTAAAAAATTAAGAAATTTATCTATAGATGTTCTTTTAAATTCTGAAACACCTGAATTTTGCATTAATTTTGTATCTTTTCCAGCAAAAACTACAACACCATAACACCATCTTGTATTACGAAGACGACATCCTCTTAATAGCATACGATTATTATCTATTGGATATGTTTCACCATTAAGTTCAAGTTTACCTTCAAATCTTGATAATCTATTATTTGGTGGTTCACAAATTATTTTACCATCAAATGCACTAATATCTTTTAATATATCACCATAAATAGCTGTTTCAGGTAATGCAGATCTTGTCTTTAAATTTGTTTCACCATCTAATTCAGCTGTTTCTATATAACATAAACCATGTGGTTCACTTGATGATAATAATAAAACATCAGATGCAATAAAATCTTCATTTTCCATTCTTATAATATCACCAACTTTAACATTCATCCATTTTTCTTCAACTAAATGTCCATTTCTAACAACCATTGCAATTCTATTATTAACCTGACTATCAGTTCTATGTCTTTGAAAATCATCATATGCATCTTTAATACCAGAAAATGCTAAAACTATTGCTAATGGAATAGCTGTTGAGTACCATGATATAGAACTAATCCATTTAATAAATTGTAAACACATAAGAAGTAAAAAGTATGCATTTGCGAGACGTCTAAATTGTTCAAAGAGATTCTTTGGGACAAATGTTATAATGGTATATTTAGATGTTTTAATAAAATTATCCTAAAAAAAAATTTAAATAATATTTTAAATAATATAAATTGTAACATACAGCATATTTAAATTGTTTATTAAATTCTTTATTATTTGCTTTTAATATTCTTTGTGTTTCACTTTTTCCTTTCAAACTTATCTTTTCTTTAGCTATTTTCATACTGTCAAACTTAATAACATCTCGTTTATTAGATAATGATTTTAAAAAAATTTTAATTTTTTCAATTATTGATGTTGGTTTATTAGTAGAATGTATATTATTATTTCCTATATTTAAATTATCTTTTAAAGAATTATTTAATTTACTACTATTTTTGTTTTTTGTAATTTCTATATCACTATTTATAGTGGTTGTATTATCCTGTTTTAAATTACCTTGTAAAATACTATTTTCTAAAGATTCATTAGAAAGATTATCTTGATTTTGTCGTGGTGTCTGTTGATAATTTGGATCACCTAAATAAAATATAAAAATAATAATATTCTTTTAAATATTATAAATTACCTATATTACTATTCTGGGTACCTAAACTTTGTGACGTTTGATGATTTTGCTCTTTATGATTATCTAAAAAAAAAATTTATATATAAAATAATAAAATAAATATAAAGTTAAATATTAAAAAATTGATTTGGTTGGTTAATGTAGTATTATAATAATAGCTAACATTCACAATGATTTTATATAATATGAATTAAAAGTAAAGATATCATATAACTTTATAATTAACCGAACAAATATATATTTCATTCTTTTGAGGCAGTGGTAGTGTTTGTATACACTTTTAAGTTCCTAACATAGAAATTTTTAAGAAAAAGATTATATTATCTAAAGTAAAGGTTATCTTGAAATTAATATAGTAATGGTAATAAAAATAAAGAAATAAAAATTACATAATAAAAATGATTTTTGTAAGAAATAATGTTTATAAAAATCAGTATTTCAATTCTAGGGTTATACAAATAATAATTGTATGATACTATAAATATGACTCAACAAAAAGATTAAAATTTTGATTTTTATTCTATTTGTTTATATTAACCATACCTTTTTTAAGATAATAAAAAAAAAAAAGTAAAGTGTGCTTTTATCAAAAAAATTATATCTAGGAAATTTTTATTTATTTATAAGTTGTCAATGATGTTTTATTAAAATATTTCAATCTATTATAAGTTTTAATGCATAAGAAAGTAAGTAATTTATAAAAATATAATATAGTATCGGAAACTAAACGTTATAATTGTATTAAAAGAACTTTTCAAAATAGTCATACTTATAAATAAAGCATATTGTAAAAATTACAATGATAAAGTATATAATATATATATAATATTAGAAGAAATTAATGTATAACCTAAGTGATAAATAATTCAACATATGTAAATGTATATATTAATAATTGAAATTGTTTGTTTAGTAAATAAAATTTTTAACACTTTCAATAAGATAAAAATTTTGAAAAAGTATCATTATAATTTATAAAATTATTATCATTATAATTTTCTTATTTATCATTGAAAATATAAAAATAGTTATTAATTATATATTAATAAATAATAATATTAAAAAAAAAATTTTTGTATTATATTGTATTTTTTTTTTATATAAAAATTGATAACATAATTAATTGGAAGAAAACAGTTTATAAAAAATTATTAATAATTTACAAAATCAAAAATTATCATACAAAACTTTGCATAAAAATTAACATTAAATTTAAATGATAATATTTTATGTAAAAGTATTATGTACGCTTTTATAATGATAAGAACAATAGTTGTCAAAATATAAGTACACATCATTCTAATTATAATAATTTGTGCTTCATATTATGTAAAAATAACTTTATTGTCAATGTTAAAGTATATAAACAATAGATATATCTACTTAGAATATAAAATACAGAAAGTTATAGGAAGAAATATTAAAATGAAATGAAATAATACAAATAAAGGTAAATAATACATTTTGATATAAAACCATATTGCAATAGTTATATAAAAGAAATTTATTTTATTGTTATAAAAATTATAAAAAAAGAATTTATGAATCTTGAATTTGTTAAATCTTGTTAAAAGCTTATTGTATAAAGCTATATTTATTATGTTTCTGGTAATATTAGCTCATGCTTCTCAATAATCTTTATAAAAGTGGCTTTATTTGACTTTTTAATCTCTGATATATTTGATTAAAAAATTAAATATTATATAAATTAACTATAATTTTATATAAATATTAAAAGATATAGGAAAGTCATGAAAGTGATTATATATATAAAATAAATTTTTTTGATTTATTCTATTCAATTTCTAGTTAATACCATAAGTTAAATAGTGCTAAAATTATTGAATATTAATATAAAAAAAAATTATAAAACAAATTAGGAAAAGTTTAGACTCATGTAAACATTTATCATTCATTCATTATAAGAAAAAAAAAATTTTCAAAATGAAAGTTTGTTTTACATATTATATATAATAAATAATAAAATTTAAACAGTAAAAGTATTATTTAACAAGGTTTTGCAAAAATTATAAAAAACTTTATTTTAATTCTTTTTCTCAAATATATTTTGTATATCACCATTTTAATTATCAAACTCTAAATAGAATAACAATAATTAAATAAAAACAAACCTGATAATATCGAGTAATTTGAGTCCATTTAATAATATTAACTTTTGTAAATACAAAATATTTTTTATTAACTTTTTTATATTATTTTTATTTGCGTAATAAATTTGTAATCTTCTATTATATTTCAAATGATTTTGAAAAAATAATTTGTTAAAGAATTTCTAAAAATAAAAAGTTAATAATTTAAAAAAAAATAGATAAATAAAGCTACAAGTAATTAAAAGTTAGAAATTTGAAGCCACTTATTAATAATTATAAAAAAAAAATAATTCCTTGTAATTTAGTTAAATAGGAAATAAAAATTATTTTTAATATTTTAGTCAATATTCAACATATATAGACATATCCGTTTATCTAAAGTTATCTATTATGATTAATAAATAAAAATATATCTTTAATAACAATTTTTTATGTTATTAAAAAAATATAAATTTTGTTAACTTGTTAATATAAAATTTTTTGACAAAAATTTAAAAATGATACTTAGTATAAATGATAAAAACTTTTTCCACTATGATGAATAATCAAATAATTTAAAATTCTTAAAACTAATAAAAAAATTTTTTTAGAACAAGTAATGTATACAAGAATATTAAAGAAAATAAAGATGTAAGTAGAAAAATATTTTATAATGTTTCTTTAAATGTCTTAGTAAAATGACAAACATTCGTATAATTATTAGCCATAAATTTTTTAATTATAATATTAATAATTTATACTTTTATAAAATAGAAAATAACTTTGTAATATATTGAACATTATAACTATAATACATATACGAAATCTATATATTTTATTATTAAAATCAAATTAAAAAATCTTTTTTATAGAAATTATTATTTTTCAAATTAATAATTTTCTTTATATGGTTGCCTTGGTATTTTTTGTTGTTATATAATTATACGATGAATTTGGTTTATAATCTTTACAAAACAATATATAATGTTAGGTAAGTTAAAATAAAGTTATTAAATGATATGTATATTTATAGAAAAATATTATATAAATATTATCCTATAAAGATAAGTTATATATTTCATTATGTCTTAAGAAATTACAATAAAAAAAATTTTTTTTTATTTTATAGATTCTTATAAATATATATATATATATTTATTAATATTTTAATTTACATATATGTTATAAATTATTACTATAAAATAATAAATATTAACAAGCTTTAATAACTATAAAAAATATTTAATATAGTTGTATAAATAAATTAATGTATTTATATTCATTAGAATATATTATAGCTAATACTAATAAAGTAATAAGAATAATTTAATATAAAATAATTTAAAATGAAATAAATATATTACTAAATTAAAAAAAAATTATAACTTATATTAAATAATTTTTCTTACAAGTAAAAAAGTGATATTATTTTTTAAATAAATTTTTTAATTTTAAAATATGTACCAAATATTAGAATAAAAGTTATAATAATAAAATATAATCCACAGTCATTTTTAAATTTCATTTAATTTTCTATTTAACAAATAAAAATTATAAAACTTTGGTGTAGGTATTCTTTTAGAAATTGTTTTCTTATGGATTATATTCTTGATACATAAATCCAGTTTTAGTTATAACAAAAAAAAATGAATTTCCTTCATGTTAAATTTAAAAAGAATGATGCATCATATCTTTTGTTTGATCAGTATATAGTAAGTTGATCAATTTTAATACATATAAACTTAAACTTTAACATTTGTTTGTTTTGGATTTCAAGAAGTATGCTAAAATGTTACAAAACTGTTAATTTATTATAACTAACTTTACATTTTCTTATAGAAAAAAAAAATTCTACTGTAATACTTATGTTAATAAATAAAAGTAATTTAAAATTTTTAATATACATAGGAAAAATAATTAGTATAACTTTTTATAAAACTATGTATAGCATTTAACAAACTATTACTTTTACATGTTGACATTTATTAATACACACTAAATATAATTTATTTGATTTATTATTTTTTTTCTCTTGAAAAAGAATATTATTTTAAGGATTCTTTATATTGTTTAATCAAATAACAAACAAATATAAAAGTTTTAGAAATACGTATATTATTATATAATTATTATTTAAATAAGTAAAGTTTATACTGTGAACACTAATTTTTATACATAAAATTTTTTAAAAAAATTTAAAGTATTTTTAATTTCAAATTTATTACATATCATTTTTTAAATAATAATTATTTATTCATTAATTATAATAGATATATTTTTTTTATAAAATATTTTTTCAATGACAAAGTGTTCTTTTGTTACAAAAATTTAAAAAATTATCTTTGTCTTTTCATTTAATAATAATATATGAAAGAAAAAAAAATTTATAAAAAAATTATTTATAAAATTTAACAAAAATTTGTTTAAGTTTTTAAAATTTTTTTTTAATATATAAATTGGTAATAAATTTTTCTTTACAATTTAAACTTAAATATTGACTTAGTAATATGTAAAATATGAAAAAGTAGTTTTTTTTTTTACATAATTCAAAAGATTACCCAGACAGTTAAATATTATTTTATTAATTTTTAAATGTTTATAAAATAAAGTAAAAAAAAAAATTAAATAAAATGACTATTTTTAATTTGTTCCAAGTTTTTTTTTCTTCTCATACAATGATCTTTTATATTTGGGCCAAAACAATGCGACAAATATTGTTAATAGTAATAATACACAACATGCCCAAATTATAAATGGAACTATAATATTCAAAAAAAAAAAGTTATTAATATTTAAATAATATATTACCTTTCCATGTCGGTATAGTTGGATCATATCCATTAGTACATGTTTGTATAGTTTGTTGTTGAGATGTTATTAATCCTGTAGTAAAATTTGTCAATACCAAAAAAACAATTCCTTCTAATTGTCTAAAATATATATAATATAAATTTTATTAAAAAAAAAAAATTATTTTTTACCCCATAATACATATTATTCCTGTAGATGTAGCTTCAGCTACTGGAAACGTTACTTCAACACCAACCTCTAATCCAATTGGATAAATTGCAAATCCAAAAAAACCAAAACAAACAATACTTATAATAACCCACCATTCTACATTCTCAAATTGAACGGCTATTGTTAATGAGATAGCTGATAAACCAGCTATAATAAAACATATTTTCATTGTTTCTTTAAAACGTTTTGTATAATCAACAATTATACCTGATATAGCTGATCCAAATAATCCTGAAACAATTAAAATTGCTCCCATTGCACCTGAAAATGATGAACTATATCCTTGAACACATAATGCTGGTTGTAAATTATTATATAAAGTATTAAATAATCCAATAGCTCCACCAAGACATATTCCTAATATAACAAATGATTTTGATTTACAACATTTTTTTAATCCTTTTAAAAAACCTAACGATTCTACATCACTTTCAGTAGCAGGTGATACTGGTGTTGGTGGTTTTGATGATGTTATTAAAAGACAAACTAACCATGCTAAACATGATACACCAAAATTTATTCCATTCTAAAAAAAATATTATTTTAATATAATAAAAAAATTTTTTATTATATACCAAACGCATAAAATCTGTTTCTGTTGGATTGGAAACAATTTGTGGTGACATTGAATACATAAATGCAATACCTAATGGATTTGCCATTGATGCTAAGGTATTTGAAAAAGCTCTTTGATTTTCAGGAAACCAATATGCAGACATTTTTGTTGGTAAAAACATTATAAATGGTTGTGATATTGATGCTAATGATTGACCAATCATAACAATAATAAAACGTGTTGATTTATCTGTTATATATGGTGCTGTTGATATTAAACGTAATATATTTCCAATCATATTAATAGTTCCACCAAGTATTGCTGAAGTTCTAATTCCCCATCTATCCATCATATATATTGATAAAAATCCAATTGGTATTGATATGACAAGAAATATACCATTTAAAAAAAATGCAGCATTATCATTACCATAAAATATATTTGTTGGAAAAGTAATTGATGCATATGATATCCAAGTCATAGCATTTGAAAAATTAACTAAAATTATTGCTCCTAAAACAACCCATCTTTGGCGATATGTACGATATGCTATATCTAAACTTGAATCAATTGAAATTGATTTTAATGACATTTCTAAAATATTATATTACAAATGATTAATATTAAAAAAAATTTTTTGAATTATCAAATTATTATTTCTGATTAAATAAATCAAAAATAAAATGTTACATTTTTTTTTAAAAAAAAATATTTAATTATTTTATAAGATTGAAAATAAATTGTTTATAATTATATATATAAAAAAAATATTTGTTTTACTTTATTTTACAAGATAATTTGTTGTAATATATTCTACTCAAATTAATTAATATTTTGTGAATATTACTTTTATTCTGTGATAATAATAATTTTTTATATATTTTATATCATTTACTCTTTCTTATTGATAAAAATGCATGTTTCAAGTATATGATAAGAAAAATAGTATTTTTATATATATATATATCTATATTAAACATTCTATCCATATCAAAGGTAATAAAGATAACTTATTTTTTAATTAATATCAATAAATTGTATTAAAACATTAAGTAACGTGAAAGATAACAAGAATTATTAACAATTTAAATAAATATATTTTTTGTTAAATTTTTTTTAAATAGAAATATAAAATTTATTTTTTTTTTTTTCATTTATTTATTTTCAAAAAAATTTTCATTACAATTATAGTAATTATTTATACAAAATAAAATTTTATTTTAGTTTTTAAGTTTATGTATAATAATTTCTTTTAATTATTGAAAAGTTTATTAATGTATAAGTAATCATGGTATATTTTTGTTAAAACGTTATCATTAAAAACATTCACAAGAAAATGAATTACAAAAAAGTACAAGGAAATTATTTTATGATAAAAGAAACATAACGTTTTCATTTTTAATTTATTCTATTATTATATTTAAAGAAAAATATATTTAAAAAATAATAAGAATATGGTTAATGTAAAAACAAAAATTAAAATATATTTTAAATAATAAAACATTTCTAAAATATTTTAATATTAAAATGACTTATGGATTTTAAAATGAAAGATAGTTGTAATAACAAATGAATCACTAAAAAATAAACAAAATATTTTTGTTATAACATTTATCTGAATTAACAATCAAATTCATTTTTTCCATTATCAGTATCATATTCACCTGTGAACAGTTTTTAAAGTAATGTAAAATATTTTACATAGATATTTAATGTTATTTTAAACAAATGAATAAGAAGAATAAATGAGTAAAAAAAACAAAATTAACGGCTTTTAAAAAGAGATGATTTTTATAGATTTTGTCATTTTAAATTAAAAGAATACATTAAAAGTTTTTTTTTTTTATTTTTAAATTTAAAAAAAAAAATTTTATTATTAAATTTTACTTCTTATATTTCTATTTATAAAAAAAATTAATGATGTTAGAAGTTTGGTAGTCATGAACATAATACTTTTAAAATGTACTGGCCTTCAAACTTCTTACCTCTTTAATTTGAATATTTTTATTATTTAATTTTTATAAAGTATATAATTTTATTTATGATCATACACTTGTAATATTTTACTTTTGAATATTGAAAAATTTGGTAAATGTTGTCTATGAATAAATGATGAATAGACTTTAACAATATATCAAATTTTATACTTTGTAATATAATATAAAATAATTTAAAGATATTATCTTAATTTTTATTTTAAAATAAAGTAAGTTATTTGTAATAAATCAATTTAAAATTTCTTCTTTTTTTTTAATGATATTAAAAGAAGACTTACAAATTTTATATATTTAATCAATTGAAATATCTAATCTACACTTAAAATCATCATTAAAATGTTTAATAAAATAATTACTTTAATTTTATTTCTTTAATTAGTAACCTTTTAAAATTGTGGTATTGTCCACGTCTGTCACATTAGTATATATATTTATCTTATTAAACATAAAAGATTTTTATATGTCGAAGTTTGTCATTCCAAGCATCTTGTCCTTTTTTCCTATAGATGTTATAATTTCAAAACAATTAGGTTGATAATATAGTAAATTCAATTAACCACCTATTTCTTAACAAAGAATTAAATTATCAGGTTGTATTTAAAGTAAGATTTTTACTATAATTATTGTTTAATTTATAAATATATTAAAATTGAGATTATATTTATTAGATATTTAATATATATTAAATAGTATAAATCAAAAAAGTATCACATTATTCCATCTATCAAAAATTATAAATTAGGTTAATAAGGTATATTAAGTATATATATATATATATATCTTTTTTAATATTTTAATATATTAACAAATTTATATTTTTATTAATTTAAAATATTTTTAATATTTATTATTTTTAACAATTTTATGTATATATTATACAATTATAGTTAGATAAATATTAAATATAATTAATATAAAAATATTTACGTGATAAATTTCTTTAAATATGTTTTCTTTTTTTTTATATTTAATGCTACAAATATTTTTAATTTTTTTATCATAGGTAAGAAAAAAAAATTTTTTTTTTTTTATTTTAATAAATTACTTTTTAATATAATATTTTATATAAAATCATTTTTAATTTTATTTAATTGTTAGTAAAGTTAAATCTTTATTCTCATTTGTATTTAAATTTTAGGCGCTTCTTGAAACAAAGGTTTGTTTTATAATATAGCAATAAAATTCTAATTCTTTTAGATTGTCTTTGTTTAAAATACTTTTAATAACCTAAGAATAATGAAAGAAATAAATAAAAGAATCAATTAAACGAGCATTGTATTTTATTAAACAAAGACACAATCCTGTAATATGGTTCAATCTTAATATAATATATAAACAAAATTTTAACATTACATTTTATTCAATCATTTCAACAGTTTTCAATTTTGAAAAAAAAAAAATTTTTTTTTCTACAATTATATATATTATGTTATTGTTAACGTTTCTTTCTTCTGGGATTGTTTATCTTGGTATCCATGAGATGATACAAGAATAAACATTCCTTGACTAAAGATTCATTCACATTACATATCATAAATTTATATTTTAACATCATATTTATATTTAAATATCAAATAATGAAAAAATAAATTAACATTTTTGAAATGATTATATTTCAATAATTATCTTATAATTAAGATATGTTTAAAACTAAATGTTCTCATAAAAATTATAATGAGGATTTTTAATGTATTGTGAAAAAATTTATTTTTATAAAATTATTGTAATAATGTACGTATATAAAATAAAAGTTTTGCACTTTTGTAAATTATAAAAATAGATTGTATTTTTTTTAGAATAATAATTTTTGTTAAAAAAAAAGTAATTAAACTTTATAAAAAAAGTTTAAATTACATTTAGTTTAATGAATATTTAATTTTAATTATTTTATATAAAGAAAAAAAACATAATTGTTCTTGTAAATTATTTTTAAAGATAAGTGGTATCGTATAAAATTAATAATAAATAACATATTAAATTGCTTCAAAATAAGAGGTGTTTATTAAAAAATTGTATTTAATTTTTAAGATAATAATTTTCAGTAACAAATTTTTAAAAGCAATAATTAACTTTTTTTTTATATGATAATTGGACGTAATTTAAAATATAAATTTTTTTATTACCTATAGTCTAGATTGTGTAATCACTATAATTAATATCTAAATAAACAGGAAATTGTTAAGGCGTTTATATTGAAAATAATATTATACCTTAAAATTTTTAAAATTATTTTATTTTATTCTATTTAAATGAAATCATTGTCTAATATTTATGATTAAAATAATTAACTTTTTTAATATATACATTTTTTTTAGGTTTATTTCTATCAAATATGGCATCTTCTCACGTTGGATGGTTTAGATATACATTTTTAATTGTATATCTTATAACACTTCTTCAAGTAAATTTTTCTAAGAATACAGATGATCTTCGTCAAATTAAATATATGACAAAAAATTTTCCATTAGACAATGAAATTAATAGTGAAAATCTTATTAATTTACCTGATCAAAACGGTAATTAACATTTTTAATTTTCATTTGTTTTTTTATTATAAATAATATAATATTTATAGATATTTACAAAATATTTGATATAGCTTCACTTCAAAAGCGCAAAAATGAATTTATTCGTTTTGGAAAAAGGAAAAATGAATTTATTAGATTTAAAAAAAAAAATATAAACAACTTTAATAATGAATTAAATAACAAAATGTTACCAATTTATTCAATTTTTGATATAAATGATAATGATGATATACATACTGCAAATAAAAGAAAAAATGAATTTATTAGATTTGGTTAAAAAAAAAGAATAAAATAAAAAAATTTGTTTAACAATAAAATTTATTTTTAATTATGATTCAAGTATAATTTCATTTGAAGCTTCCTAATTTTAGCTTTTTACTTTTTTTAAAGTTTTTTTCTTTTTTTTTTTTCTACATTTGTACGACATAAATATTAATATGAAAGAGATGATATAATAAATTTTATGGCATTGGAAATTGGATACTTTTATATAATTAATATTTTATGAGATAATATTTATGAAGAATTACATTTTGGCAACAGATTTTTTTTATATAGAATTCTTCTTTAAATATATGGTTGTTTTCAAGTTTTACATTTTTGATAACCTATATATATATATAATTTTTACTCCTTTGTTGTATGATTATATGCTAAACCATAATTTTGTAAAATAAAAATTATTTTATTTTGTAATATAATATTATTATTTTAATATCTTAAAATACTATTAACAACTTTTATACCATAATATTACAGTTATTTTAATGATATCATTATACAATTTTATTTTATCTTTTAACTTAACTTAAACAATACATTTGTATATAAACAAAAAATAACAATTTAAAAAAATGTTCTTAGAATGTATAAATTTGAAGGCAATTAAATTTTTATTCATCTTTAGAATAGAATAAAACTTTAAATAAGATGATGTATATTTTTTATCATTTATTGCATGTCATAATAATTCTTTATATAAAATAAATAAAAGATAACGGAAATAATGTGTATAAAATTTTTCAAAGATATTTTGATAAGTGGTTTGATACTTTTATTTTATATCAAACAATTACTCAAATTCGATTTAAGGAAGTATTTTTATTTTTAATTTTTTTAAAATATATATCATATAATAACATCATCTACCAAATTTCTATTCTTTAATTATCTATATTTAATCTTTTCAAAAGCCAATATTAAGAAATCACGCATTTTATCTTTTTTTTAGATGAATAAATTAAAGTAATTTTTGGTTAGAAAATAGATAAAACTTTCAAATACCGGAAACATTTCTTTGGCAAACATGATATAACATTACTCTTTTCATTATTTGTTATGCCTTATTAACTCAAAATTTTAGATACAATAGATGAGTAATTTTGTATTTTAGGCGGAAAAATTGAACTTTAAAAATACTATAAATAGCCAAGAAATTTTATTTTACCACTAAATATATTTTTACATTTTTATTAACTTTAAAAACATTCATTTTATTATTCATATATATATATTTCATATTTCATATATATATTTTTTGTTAAAAATTTTTTTTAGATTCAAAAAAAGAAATAATCATGAATAAAAACATTTTCATTGCTATATTATTTGGATTTTTATATTTCAATTGTGTTGTAGCTGTTGATACAGTACACGATGAAGGTATTTAATATTTATAATAAAATTTGTGTTATTGTATAGTATAATTTTTATTTTAATTAAATATTAAAATTAAACATTTTTTAAAATTATTTAAAATTTATAGCTTCCAGAGGAACAATAAATAGTGGAATAAGTGATTCAAGGGAAAATGACGACTTTGTTCTTCGTAAAATATATCATGATCTCACATCTTCTCTTGATCTTCTTGAACAATATGCAATTATGAATCATGGAGTATTTCTAAATGAAGGACATCCACGATTGGTTGAAAAACGTAGAAATAAATTTGAATTTATACGATTTGGTAAAAAGTAAAAAAATCCAAAAAAAAACAACATTTTTTTATATTCACACACATTCATTTCCATACCAGAACACATTTAATATTATCAAAATATTAAAAGTAAATTTATTTTAATTCTCGCAATCATGATCAAAAGTTAAATCTTATTTACGTCAACAATATAAAAATTGGAAAGAATTAATATATGGTAACATTTATTTGGAAAAACTTTTTTCTGGAGAGACATTTTATGCTTACTTTTGAAATAATATCATTTTAATATCAATCTCCCAATTTATTTTTTCTTTTAAATTTGAATGCATCAAATACTATTCAAGTCATGATTTAATTTTATGCCATAATGAAAATTCTTTTTTAATGATAATTGTATCCCTTTAATTTTTTTAAACTTAGTTTAATAAAATATAAAAAAAAAACTATAATAAAACTTATTCTAGATATCATTGATAATTTTATTGTTGAAAAGTAATTTTAAAAAAATTATATGTAATTTTAAATTCAAAGATTACTAAATGAAACAAAACAAAAAAGAAAACTTAATAATTTGTTGTATAAAAATTTTTTTCATAAATTGATAGTTGAAAAACAAAAGTGCTTTTATATAAAAAAATTTTTAGATTAAATAAATTTTATAAGAAATAATTACATTAAAAAATGAATGAATATCATGTAAATATATGATTTTTTTTAAATTTAATTTTCTTTATTAATAAAAAAATTTTTTGATATTTATTAAAAAATCTATTTTTATAAAATTTATATCCTAAATAATGAAATTATTTTTCCTCTTTTTTTGACAACATTACTGGATAAACAACTTTTTTAAAACCGTATTGATCTTTGCTCATACACTTAGAAACTTTATTTTGGTTGGAAAAATTTTTTAAATTATTTTATAAAAAAAATATTACAATTGAAAGAATAATATATGTTAAAGTTCTCATAACAATCTTTTAATTTAAATAGGTTTTTATAATCATATTAAAACTATCCTATAAAACTTTTAAAAATTAAACCATGATTTTAAATTTCAATAGCATTATGCTAAATTTAATTAATTTTCTTCTCTACCATTTTCAATATCTGATGTTTAAGGGTTATCAAGTTTATAATACAATTTAAATCAAAACTTTATTCAAAAGTATATGAGTGTTAATGGAAGAAAATAATTGTTGACATTTAGTTTTAAAAACTATATAACTTTACCATAAAATGTTTTTTTGTATTATTTTTAAAAAATTTAATTAACTTTAAAAATTTTTTATTTTAATTTAGTTTTTTTTTTTTTAATAATTATTTATGATATAATGTTAATCTAAAAGTATAAGATAAGAAACTTTTTATAATAGTTATGTATCTGATATTTTGATAGCTATAATTATTTTAAATAAATAACTATTACATTCACATTATTCATTTTAAATATTTTTTTTAAAGTTTAATTATTTAATCAAAAATTACTTTTTTTAAATAAAAAAATATATATTTTCCATTAAAATTGTTTAATTTTTTTACCACTGTATTCTCATAAGCATCTAATTATCAAAAATAAAATGAAAACAAAAGTAGGATGAAAATTGATATGTTTAAAAAAAGTATTTAAATTTTTAAATACTATGTATATATTAAAAATGATTTTTTTTTAAAATAACATACACATAAAATTTTTAACTAACCTATTAAAATAAAATTGTTATCAAGGTATCATTTTTTTATAATATGGTAGATAAATATGGTGCCTTTAAAATAGTTATTTTTAACATAAAAATTATTATTAGTTATTAAAAACTTTTTAATGTTAAATTTACTATTTATAAAATATAATTATATTCAAGTAATAAGACAAAAACAATATTTTTGTCATATGTCAAAAAGTATAAATCTATTAATGTATGAAATTTTACATTGCTAAATGATATTCAAGTAACTTTAAATTTAAAAAAACGATTAAAACTTTTTTACCATAATTTTGTTATAATTTTATTTAAATAACATTCATATTTTTAAATATTTTTTATTTTTTTTAATAAAACAGATACTGTAAAAGTTAACATTGACAAAATTTATTTGTAATTATAAAAAATAAAAATATTTAAACAACATTTTTACACTTTTTTTTTGTTTACTGTACTTTATTTAAAAACATTTTACTTCTAATATTGAAGTAAAATATTTTTATTGTTATTTAATTTAAAAAATTATATAAAAATTATTTATTTTAATATTTTGTATGTCTTTAAATCAATATTAATTCTATTCCTTTTTTGAAAAATTTTTTAAAACATTAAATAAGAAGCATATTATAAAAGAATGTAAAAAAAAATCTTAATATCATTTTAACATTTAAAATATTCTATTTGTAATTAAAAATATTCTTTGAAAAGCTAAAATTATATAATTTTAAATATATAAAAGTAATATAATAATTGACATTGTAATTTTTGAATGTTTGATTTTTATGAAGTATCTTAGTTTCAATATCAATATACAAATAAGTAAAAATGATCATTTAAATTATTGAATGTATGAAATTAAATTTATCATAGTTTTGCTATTTTTTTTATTAAATATCTTTCTTTATGTAAGAAAAAATTTTAATAATATTAATGTTTGGTATTAAATTTATTGATGAGTTAAAATTTTCTTTTTTAAATGAAAGAAAGAATAATGTGATATTAATTATTATTTTAATCTTAATGACAGTCAAGAATGTTATATTGCTTTTAAGATAATATAATTGTAATATGTAAATTTATTAAAATGAATAACTACTTACATTTAATAAGAATTATTTAAAGTGTTTTTTAAAATAGTATTTTAAATATAATAAGTATTAAATATTGTGATAATATTTAAATCTTAATAAATGTTAAATTTAAAATGTTATTTGACATAAATTGATTAAAATGTACATAAAAATATCATGATTTTTTTACAATTTATTTTACATTCTATAAAAAATAATAGTTTATAAATTTAATAAAAGACAATTATTAATAAAATATGCCAGAATTTTAAACAAAACTAAATTTTTTTTTGTTAATTATTGGAACATTTATGTACTTAAATTAAATATATTTTAAAGATATTAAAATAAAGAGCCTTTTTTATTATTAATTAAAAATTGTTTTTATAGTTTTTTTTGTTGTAATATCACATTTTAATTTAATATTACTATTTGATTTTTTTACTATTATATACAATTTAAAATTAAATTAATTAGTATTTAGCATTACACTTCTAATTGATTGATATTTTTTAAAAAAAATATACAAAACAATTTAACTTAAAAGAATTTTTCAATAATTTATTTATTTTATTTTACTTTTTTCTTTGATATTTTATAAAGATCAAATGTATAAAGTTTTAATTGTTAGTTAAAAAGTACACAATGATTAATATAAATGGTTATTTACTATAATTTTAACAAAAGAAAAAAAATAATTGATTTATTTTTAATTAAAAATAGTATATTTTATATAAAAAAAATATGTATATATCGAAAAAGCTTAACTTAGGGAAATCATTATATCATATTTAAATATTATATTTTTTAATGTTATTGTTTTTTGTCCTTCAAATTTTTTTTTCAATATATTTTACTCATTCTATCATCATAAAAAATATTATTATTGTTAAAGGTTTGTTAATTAAAAGTTTTGTAGTAGGTTAAAAATATTTTGATATAGAATAAGCAATAAAGTGTTAATCTGCTTAGTAAATTAGAGTACTTTTCTGTCTACTTTTACATTGTACTTTTTAAAATATAATTATTATTAAAGCATTATAAGAAGAATAATAATGTTGTGATTGTAAAACTAAATATAATAAAATATATTCACTAATTTAGTAAAAATATTTAAAAAAGTTCAAAAATTAAAACAGATTATTATAACTATTCAAATATATATTATTTTTAATAAAATATTGTTTTTAAAATTTTTTTTATATGATATTGTTTTACTAAAATTTATAAATAATTATAAAATTTGTTTCTATTATTATTATATATATATAATTATATACCAGAAGATCACATATTTTTAAAGTATAATTATCAAACAAAAATACTTTTAATTTTATATTTTAATATATTTATATCTAAAATAAATATAATAACATATTTTAAAAATAAAACTACTATGTTTTGCCAATTCAATAGTTTTATATTTATTTTAGAAAAATTTTAAAACTAAAATAGCTAATTTATTGTTTATTCTAGTATTCTAATCATTAAATTTACATTATTTATTTGAATATATTAAATAATAATAGTTTAAGGAACACTAAAAATTAATATATATTTATGTACTTTGAAAAATAATACTATTTAGATGAAATTTATCTCTTTTTAAAAAGTAATATTATGTAAATTAAAGTTATATACAATTTTCTCTTTAATTGTTAATTTGAAATACAATTTTTCTACTTATTTTAAAATGTAATAAAAATGAGAAAAGAAATACAAAACAATTCATACTTAATTTTATTTTTACATACATATGCCACTATAACATTTGTTGCAAACTTTTTAAATATTAACATACAACAATTTAAAATCATATTGAACAGATAAAAATATATAAATATAAAATATTATTAGCATTATTAAACAATACTTCTAAACTTTATATGAATATCAAATTTACCGCTTACCATTCATTTTCATGTAATCTTTTAAATATATTTAGAAATTCAATATTAGTCTTATAGATAAAGTCCAACTTTTAAGAACATTTCAAACAAATCCTTTTAAAAAAAAAATTTGTCACACTACTGTTGCAATAAATATTTTTATTTATCTGACAAATAACATATATATTATTTTAATCCTTTTTTTTTGTTTTACTAATTAAATATTTATTTATTGTAATAAGTCAAATTAATCCATCAATTTAATATAAAAAAAATTATTATTATTTTTTTTATGTATAATCAATATAATTATTTAATATTTTCTATATATATAATATTTTCATATTATTGTCTATCGATAACTTTATTATTATACAATACTATTTCATTTTATACTATTTTTAAATTACATATCTTAAAAAAAATTTAAACTACAAATTTTTTAAAAGAAATGTTTAGAAATATTTATTTAGAACTTAAGTAGATAATAGCTTTTTAATTAAATTATTAAATATAAAAGTGATAAACATTAATATAAACTAATTCATAAGTTTAGATCATTGTACATATCCATTTTATAAACCAAAAATTTATAAATAGTATAATTTTATGAATAACTATAGATTGTATTTAGTTACTATTTATAATTATTGTAAGATATTATATTGTTAAATAGAAATATCAAAGATTAATTTTAATTTTAATATTACATTTAATTATTTGGTGGGTATATTACTAATGTAGACAAAATCAACATTAACAAATATGTTTTCTACATATTATAAATATTTTGTTAGTTAAATCAAATTTTTTTCTAATATATAAAAATTATGATATATTTTATATCAATAAATATTGTATTGCACATTATTATTAAATATTCTTAATATTTAGTAGAATATATTATTTTTCGTGTTAAGACAATTTAGAATAACTTATTACTACTTACCAAATCTTTATATAAAAAAAAAAACTAAATAAAATTTATATGTATAAATACATTGTCTTTTTATATTATTTTTTTTTACTAAATTATAAGGATAAACCTGAATTTGAAAACATAAATAAAAGCATGCAAAAGATGATCAAATTAATAATCCATCAATTTATTTTTTTTAATAGTTATTTTTTTTTATATTTTAAAATTATTGTACCTTTTTTTATCCTTTCAAAATATGGATAATAACATATTTAATATAACATTAAATCATTATAATAAAAATAATACAAAAAATTTTATTTCTTTATTATTTTCTATTATGAATAAGTAACTATTTAACCTTTAAATTTTTCATGAATGTCGCGTTCTTTAGATCTATATTCATATGTGAAGGTTAGGATAAATTCACTATTGAAAGCATCAATATTTTATAATGATAAAAAATTTTAATAAGTAATTTAAGAATATTACACATTATGTAAACGGTTTTATAAATTTATATTTTTAAATATTTATATATTTACATAAGATGGTTTTGAAAAATATTATTTTTAATAATAATAAACATTTATTATTCTTAAATGATATTTTTCTTTAAATTTATTGTAAATCGTTATACATAAATTTAACAATGAAATAAAAACAAATCATGAAATTTTCTAATACTGTCAAGCTAAATTGTAGTAACATATTTTATTCTATTTATTTATATGTTATAAATATTTCTTTATAATTAATTTACTATGTTTATTTATTTCAAAAATAAAAAGATATTAAAAATTAGTAAATATAATGTAAATGATAATAATTTTTGTCTATAATATTAAAAAAATATTAAATGTTTGAAATAAAATTATTATAATAAAAATTTATCACTATATAATAATAGTTAACAATTACATTTTTAGTATTATGCTATTGTCATTTTCTTTTATAACATATTTTTAAAAATTTTTTTTAATAAAAATATTTTTTAATTAAAATTTATTTTATCAAAACATTAATTAATTATAATATATTGTTTTTAGTATTGAATAATTAAAAATTTATTTATTATATAATATTTGTTAAAAATTTTTATATAACATTTACATATTGTTATATTTTAGATATAAACAATTTTAGTATTAGTATATTTTTAAGAATAAAATAATTTATAATAAAAATTTTTAATACAAATTAAAAAATTTTATTTTATAATATTGCAATATGTCAGTATTTTTTTTTAAAACAGGCTTCTTTATCTTTCAAAATAGATATAGTGTAAAAAATATAAATTTATTATTTTTCTTTAATTATAATCTTATATCAATATAATTTATGATATACAATGAATATTTTTTATTTTTATAATATTAAATGTATAACTTAAACTAATCTTTATTTTTCTTCTTTTAATTATAAATATTTAAAAAGTAATTTATATATTTAAGATCTTTTTTTTTGTAAATAATAAAATAACTATTATACATGCATATTTAAAATTATTTTTGATTTATTATAAAAGAATTTTTTTCAATTTTTAATTTTTAATCAGATTAGACTATTATATAATTTCTATGAAAGAATATACTTTTTCAATTTAATGTAAAAGTTTCACTATAGGAATATTAATATTTTTAATATCAATTTTTTTAAATTATATCTATTTGTTACATTAAATATATAAAAATTTTTTTTAGATAAGTTATTAATTACAGATGATGGTATGAGCCGATTTCGTATAACATACCGTTTTTTCGTAACAATATGTCTTTTGACACTAATTTTTGTTTTTATTAATCTTTTATCAAATTCAAATGGAAAAAATTATGATCGAAAAACTAATGGAATTGAGCACCAAAATATTAGTAATATAATCAATTCAACTTCTAATATTTTTCAAAAAATACATTTGTCAAGTATTGGCCTACCACCAAATAATGTTATTAATATTTTTAATTATATTAATGATAATTATGAAATGTTAAATTATGAAAAATTTAGAAAAAAAGATATAAAATATATTATTCTTGTTCAAGTTCATAATCGTTTAGATTATTTACAAATATTAATAAATTCTCTTGAAAATTTACACAATATTGAAAATTGTTTAATTATTTTTAGTCATGATGTTTATAAACCAGAAATTGACAAACCAATAAAAAATATAACATTTGGAAGAGTTTTACAAATATATTTTCCATATAATTTACAATTATTCCCAAATATATTTCCTGGATTATCAAATGATGATTGTCCTCCTTCCATATCAAAAGATGAGTAAGTTTTTTTTTTATTGATTTATATATATTAAAAATTTTTTTATTTTAAGAAGTGAAAAATTAAACTGTTCTTCAAAAAAGCAATATGATACATATGGTCATTATAGAGATCCTAATTTAAGTCAAATAAAGCATCATTGGTGGTGGAAATTAAATTTTGTATTTGAAAAAGTATTTAAGCGTTTTAGAATTAGTGGTAAAATAATTTTAGTAGAAGAGGATCATTATGTAATGCCAGATATGTTACATGTTTTAAATTTAATTACCATTGAAAAAAAAAAATTATGTTTAGAATGTAATATTATTGTTTTGGGATCATATAAATTTGATGAAAATAAATATATTGACAATATTAATAAAATTAGTGTAATGCAATGGTATAGTAGTATGCATAATATGGGAATGGTTATTGATACCAATTTATGGAATAATATAAATAAATGTTCAGAGGTAAAAAAAAAAATTTTTTTTTTTATAATATTATATAATTAATTTAGTTATTTTGTACATATGATGATTATAATTGGGATTGGACACTTTTAAAAATTAGTCTTGATTGTATGAATAATAAAATGAAGGCATTGTCAATTACATCACCTAGAATTTTACACATTGGTGATTGTGGAATACACAAACATGATTGTCATTCACAAAAATCTTTGTTAAAAGCAACAAATTTATTAGAATTATCAAAAAATAACCTATTTCCAGATAAATTATTTGTTAATAATAAAATAAAAAAATCACCAAAACCACCTAAACCTAATGGAGGTTGGAATGATGTTCGTGATCATTATTTATGTTTACATAATTCATATATTTTACCAAAAAATGAAAAAAATAGTTTTTTTTCTGATAAATATCAAAAATATCAAAATAATAATGGTTTTTTTCCATTTATGGATCTTAACTTTCTTCAAACTTTGCCATAATAATGTAAAAAAAAGCAAACAAACATTTTTTATTGTTTTAATAAATATTATACCGGTATTATAATTATATCTGATATTTTTTTTTAAATTTTATAAATTTATTTATTAGAATAAAATTAACTATTTAGTTAAAAAAAAAGATAAAGATTTTTTCATATCTTCTTTTTATTGTTATTATGTCAAAAAAAAATTAACAATTTAATTAAAAACATTTCAATTTTAAGTGCCTTTGGCATGTTTTGTTTTGATCATTTTATTATTTTACATAGTTTTTATTTATAATTGTTTCCAAAAATTGTTTAAAAATTACTGGTTACAAATTTTAAAAAATAAAATATAATACTTTTATCTTTAAAATTTAAAGAAAAAAAAATTAAGAAATAATATATATAGTTTTAGTTTCAATAATTTTCTTCTAATTAGGTTAACAATTAAATGATTACTGGAATATACCAACTAAATTAAATAATAATAAAAACTACGTCAAACTTGTAGAAAAAATATGTTTGGAAATTAATGAAACACTTATTTAGAGATTACATAACAACTTTTTACTAATACATTTTTAACATATTAAATACTCAATTTTAACATAAGAAAAACAATTCAAATATGTAGTTTATATTTTAGTGTTTCCTAATAATATTAATAAATAAATATGACCTTGTATTATTACTTTAATTAAGTTATTTCTTCTATATAAAAAAAAATATATAATTATTTTCAAACTATCATATTTTTAAAAATCTGTTTTTATTAATATAAAATACATATTTAAATACAAAAAAAATATTATATATATTTTTATTAAAACTATAAATAAAATTTTTTTTAGATGCCTATTTTTTTAATATATGAGTATTTTTTTATTATTATTCTATGGATTATTTTATCATATATTACATATAGAATAACAAAAACAATTTTTAAATTTATACAAATAATTTTTATATATGTAATATTACCTATTTTTTATTTACCAAGTTTTAAAATATATGAAGAACGTTGGATAGGTATATATATTTATATAATATTAATAATAATAATAATATAATTAATGTTTATCTTATATTATAGTTGTTTCTGGTGGTACCGATGGAATTGGTAAAGCATATATTTTTGAATTAGCACGTAGAGGATTAAAAAAATTTGTTATAATTGGTAGAAATCCTAAAAAAGTTAATGATATAAAAAATGAATTGGAAAAAAAATACAATTGTAAAATTCAAACATATATTTTTGATTTTTATAATGGTGATTTTAATAAATTACGTCAATTTTTAAATAATATAAATATTGGATTTGTTCTTAATTCTGTTGGTGTTGGAAGAAAATATCTTGAAAGATTTGGTGATAATCCAGAGGCTGATGAACAAATAATAAAAGTTAATTGTTATAGTGCAGCTGAATTTATGGGATGTTGTCTTCCAATAATGGAAAAAAATGGTGGTGGACAATTTGTTGTATTATCATCTTCACAAGGTGTTAAACCAATACCTTTACTTGCATCTTATTCAGCTTCAAAGGTAATATATCATTACAAACATTTTATAATACTATTTTTTAATTTTAGTCATTTTTATCATTTATTTGTGAATGTATTAATCGGGAGTATAAAACAATAAATGTTCAAATACTTATTCCAGCTTTAGTTGCTACTAATATGACTTTTTATAAGGTAAATAACAAATAAAAAATTATAATAATAATAAAAAAAACTTTTTAGAAAGGTAGCCTGTTTGTTGTAACACCAGAAGCATTTGTTAAACAAGCAGTATCTACTGTTGGTATTATAAAAAAAACTGCTGGATGTTTAAATCATGAAATTCAGATGCTTCTTTATCAATTACTCCCATGGTCTATTTTAAAACATTTAATTTTACCAATATATTGGATTCATAAAAAAAGAATGATAAAAATGCATGGAAAAAATATTTTACTTGAAAAAAATCAACCTGAATCACCAAACTTTGCTGAAAAAGTATAATATTTACTAAAAAAAATATACTTTATTTATATTTTATAAAAATAAAATCATTTTTACATGTAAAAATAATATCAAGTTAATAGTTCTTTTATGAATGTTGACTAATTTTATTTTTTTTGTGTTAAAAATATCAATGATTTTGAATAGAAAATAGTTAAAAAAAAACCTAGTTTATTTAATTAATTAATTATAATAAAGATTGTAGAATATTTGTTATTTAAAAATTCATGAAAACAATGTATTATATATAAAGTACTTAATTATTCTTCTTTAATGATCTTGATATTTAATATATGCCAAACATATATTTTTACAAAAATGTCAATAAATTTTATTATACATAAGATATTTAAAATAATATATCTTTTTTTTGTTGTTGTTTATATTATAGAATATTATATTTTATAAAAAAAAAATACACATCATTTTGACTATTATATGTAATAGATAAAAGTAAATTATAAAAAAATTACAATTTTTGATCATTTGAAAATAATGTGTAGTTATTGTTGAGATATTAATTTATGATGATATAAAAAGATAAAGATTATATATGTGTTAATAGTTTGTTACTTATTTAAATTTTAAAAAAAAATTGTACTTTTTACACTTTTAGTTAAATAAAAAGTAAAATAATATATTTTTATTATTATAAAGAAAATTAAACAAAATAGAATATGAAAATATTGTAATGCTTGCAAATAAATATTTATCTATTAAATATGTATTTTTTTCATATAAATGCTTATATTCAAGTACCACTATTTTAATATATAAATAAAGTCATTTATATTTACAATAAATTGATGAATCTATTTTTACTTTTCTTCTCATAATATTTAGAGATCGTGTATTATAATTTATTATTTATCACACTAACTTACATAATTTGTAGATTTTTTTTGTATAAAAAATCTTAAAATTGTATTGTTTATTATTGAGAATAATGGTAAAAAAAAATAATTTATGAGTAAACAAAAACAATTAATTGATAGTATTTAATAAAATAATTTTATATTCTATAAATAAAAACTGTAAATATGATTTATCTATTTGTCATTTTAATATTTAAAATGATTGGAAAATGTTTAAAATTACCACTAAATACAAATATAATAGTACAAAGGAAAGTACAATTGTTTATATTATTATTAATTAATGAGTAAAATAATACATAAAAAGGTACCGATTTTTTGAAAATAAAAAAAATAAGTAAAATTTATTTTTGTATCATAATTTAATAAATGGATAATTATATAAGAAACAAAATGTATAGGAAAAGATCAAAGAAATTATAATCATTTGTAATATTACATTAAAAAAATTTTATTATATTTTGCTTATCTAATAAATAATATGTGTGATATTTATACACCTGAGTTATATGAGAATTTGACTATTAAATTTATTATAAAAAAAAAGCTATTATATCATTATCAATATCAAAAAGTAATAGTTAAAAAAATATTTTCAATAAATTGTTACATATTTGGTGTGCTTTAAACATTATAATACTTAGTAATATTTTAGCAATTCATTCACTAATATAACAAATAGTTAACTTTATTGTATTAACAATTTTTTTTTTATAAATAAAATTCTTAAAAAATATTATTATTACTTTTTTTTATTTAAAATTAGTAGTATAAAAATTTGTAGATTTATTTACATTTCTTTTTTATTATGTAATAATTTTTTTTTTGTTATATTATAATAAAATTATGTTTAATTTTTATATTTGATGTATTACAATCACCTTCTTGAAGATTCAAATTTTTGTAAAAGTATTTGAAAATAAAATTAGTAAATGTTCTTGAAAAATTCATTAAATCATATTATTAGGGTATTTGTGAACGACTTAATTTTACGGGAACTGCATTTATTTATCTGTACTTTATAGTATTTCTATTTCAATTGATCTTCCTAGTTAATGAAATTGTTTACATAGACCGGAGAAAAGGTTTGTATATATATATATATATATATAATATATTGTAATCTGCTTCTACAAAACAAATGATGATATTACGAAGTAAGGTTAATAGATATGTGAGGTATAAGATAAATTCAGACAGTTGCTTTAGTCGGAAATTATAAAAGTTGAAGGTAGCTTATCCTGTTGACATGGTACACTAATATTTTATATTACTGTATATTAACAAAGTTAGCAAATAAAAGATGCATTGCCACTTATTATTTTTCCTTCATCTTCACAATTCTTCTATCATATCTTTAATCTAATGATAGTATAGAAAGAATTTTCGTTTACGTTAATTTGATTTATTTTATACAATTTAAAATCACTTTACTATCTTTATCATAATATTTTAAATTTTTATACTATATCATATAAAATATATTATTTTATTTTTTCATTTTATATGTAATCTCATATGCTAAATTCTATGTTATATTTACTAAAAATTAATATTGATGATATACTATAATTACTTTTCTTTTTAAACTAGTTATAAATATACCGTATATTAAGTTGCTTTCATGTGATGTTCTTAAAGATAAGTACATTCTTTTAATTTATATTAACTAGTATTTTTTCTTTTTTCTTATATTTTATTACTACTAAATATTATTTGAAAATTAAAAAAAAAAATTTATTATTTTTATACTTTTATAGATAATTATTTTATTAATTACTTAATTTAAATAAATAATAATATGTTTTGTATATTATATTTAAGTGAAATAAATTTAATTTTTACTAAAAATACTGTAAAAACTTAGATTTTTTTTCTTACTATTCTCACAAATATATTATCATCTGCTTTCATTTTTTTTTATTTACTCATTATTTTATTCTTGTTTAAATAAATTTTTAAGCTTATTTGAAATAAAATGAACAAATAATTAAACTTAATTATTTGACTTTTAATTACAAAATCTTAACCCCCCCTTCTATTTTACTTTCTCCCATATTTAATTTAAAATTTATATTATTTAATGAAATTACCAATGAACTGTTATATATTTATTTATTAAAAGAAAAGGTATGATATAGTTATTTATAATAAAATAACTTATTGTAGTTTAGAAATAAGCTTATATATATCTCATCATAGATATATCTTAAAATAAAGTAACCTAATTTACCTACAAAGTTTGTTTGGTAATTATATCCGTACTCATTATTTGATTTGCATCCTTTTTATCAGTTCAATTGTCTTCTGTGACTTTATTGTATTCTTTCAAAAGCTTCTAATTTGTTTCCAAGCCAGCCGTTCTATTTTTGTTTGCATATGACAAACATTTATCTTCCCTACTTGGTTAATCTAGATAGAGAAATAAACCCCTGATCACTAACTTTTTATATGGTACTCCTACTAGAAGCTTATCATCTTTTATAATATAATTAAATAAAAAAAATAATAATGAACTACAAGAATAAAAGAGAAATGTTTTTATAGCTTTCAAAATGTTAACTATAAATTTACTTTTCACTATATAATATATATTTATATTTCATTGACATTTTATATTCAAAATAAATTGGAAGATATTCATATTTTTTTAAATAAAAAAAAAAGATATTTTCCATAAATATATTGTAAATAGTTTTTTTTTTCTTTACTAATTAATTAAATCTTATTTTAAAAAGTAAATAGTAGACAATTGTCTATAGTATTCTTGTTAAATATATAGTATAATATTTCATAGTATTTTAAGAAATTAAAATAATATCATTTGATACCTTGTATATATATATATATATTTCTTTTTTCTTTTAAACCATTTTAGGATAACCTCTTTGTTATCTAATACATTCAATTCATTGTAATAGTAAAACATATTTTTATAATTGAAATAATATTTACATTCTTTAACCAATTTCTCATGAAAAACCTTTTTTTTTTTTACTATTCTGTTTGAAGAAGCTTCTTAGATTAGATTTCATATATTAAAATTTTTACTACATTTCTTTTATTTTTGAATATTTTTATATATTTTTTTTTATATTATATTTATTATTAATTTATTTAAGTTATAGTTATGGTAATAACCTTTAATTTCCTAATTTCAATAATATTTTGCCAATCCATTGTAAATACAGTTTTAAGGTAAATTTTTTTTATATAAATTTTTGTTAATATTAATATATTTTTTTTAATAGTAATTTATTGGATGATACTAAAGAACATTGTCAAGATTTACAATGTATGAAAAAAATTTTTATTGACAGTAAACATCAGTTAGTACATGATGATGGCACAACTGAAACATGCATATCTTGTGACCAATGTTATAATTCTGGTTTTAGTGTTTGTATGAAAAAAAAAGTTTTTACTGTTACAAGAGGTGGAAGAAATGATGATGAAAAAATATGTTCATGTTTTAATTCAGTTCCAGAAGAATGTCGTATTCAACCACAAGGTCCTCCAGGATATAATGGTGCATTTAAAGGAATATATAATATTTGTTATTATTCATCAATCAAAAATCCACCACAACCTTTAGCTGTAAATACAGAAAAATCAATTATTGTTACTATATCACCATTTTGGACAGAACCATATTGGAAAGATTTTCAATTAACTAATCTTACATTAATATATGAATATCCAATTCAATCTCCTGAACAATGTGAAAGAGAAATAACAACTAATTTAAATGGTGAACCAAAACATTCTTGTACTGGTACTGTAGATATTAATATGAAAAGTGAAGATATTGCTGATAATACTGATTACAATCCAATTGATTTATTTTCAGAAGGTGTTGAACCAACTTATGATGATTTATCAAATGAATTACCACCTGAGGTAGAATTTGACAGAGAAGTATTTGCAGGTGCACATAATGTAAAACTTTGGATGACTGTAACTGTAAAAAGGGGTAGACAACTTATATCTAATACTAATACATCAAATATTTTTAAAAATGTAAATACAGTACTATCATCTAATATTTTTAATTTTGATTTACAACCAGAAATATATGGTACTGAAGGTAGAGTAGAAAGTAATGAAGATGATGAAGACGAAAAAGAAAATGAATCAGAAAATACTTTACTTAATAAATATAATACTACTACTACAACTGTTTCACCAATTGTTAAAGAAGATGAAAATATTATGAAAACAAAAATTGTTTCTAAAGAAGATAATATTAAAGAGGAAGATAATAGTAAAGAAATCCAAGAAGAATCTAAAGAAACTGAAACATCTGAAGAAGATACATCTAATGATAATACATCTGATGAAAATAAACTAGTAAATGATGATAATGATGGTAATGATGATGGAAATAATGATAACAAATCATTTGATGGTACTAGTTTACCAGAAATTCAGTCTTTAGATGAATACAATGATGATAAATCAAGTGAAGACAACTCAACTATACAACCATCATTTGAGGATGAAAATAAAATAAATATTAAAGAAAATAAAACAATTGATGATGAGTCAATAGTTGAAAATGATAATAACACAACAAGTAACAATACTTCAGTAGTAACAAATCTAATAAATAATGTAATAAGCTACTTAAGTTTTACCGAAGAATTAGAACTTTCAAGAATTGTTTTTGCTGGGTGTGTTGTGTTATGTTTGATAATGCTTTGCTGCACATGTTTATGTAGGAGTAAATTATTATGTTGTAAAAATAGAAATGGCGATTATGATAAAGTTAATAATTCAGAATTTTCAAGAAATAATACACAAGAAATGCTGGTAAGGAACAATAGAGCTGAAAAAGAAAAATTGAGACAATAGATAAATCATAACTCATGTGTCAATGATATAAATTATTTTTTATCATTGTCACAATATCATTACCATTCACTTTCTAACACTAATCCAAATGTAAACACCGGTTTCGGCATCATCGTATATGTAGACATAGCAATAAAAAAAAAAGTATGCGATTATACCACAAACACCAAATATTATTCAACTAGAAGAAACTACATTTGATATTAATACATCAAATTACCAGTTACCACTAACAATACCTGATTAAACTTCAATCTTTTTTTTTTATGTTTCATCAGCAATTATTTTTCCTTCAAAGTATTGTATGATACTTCTCTTTTTTTTAAATATTACCATAATATTTTTTTCTCTTAATTCCCTTTCTTTTTTTTAAAATTAATATTCATTTTTTATACTTTAACATCTTTCCACAAATATACAATTATATTTATTAATATAAAAAAGCGCTTGTTGTTACTATTAATCAGCAAAATTTCACCTTTATTTTAAGTTGTAAAAATTTAAAAATAAAATAAAATTGTAGATGAAACATTTACATACGAGAAGATTGAAATTGTTAATATATATTTTTATATTAATAATCAATATATACAATTTATATTTTCTTTTTTTATTTTGCCAAAAAAAGCAAAATAAAAATTAATATTATATTTTTATATTATTAATTATTGTATCATTAGATAGTAATATAAAATATATAAATATCGTCGCAATGATATAAGTAAAATAAACTAATATCATTTACTTTTTTTTTAAAATATTTTGTAACAAAAGATTAGCTTGTGTATTTTTCATTATTTCCCTATCTTTATCATAAACTAAATGGTGTTTTATTATTTAACAATTTAGTTAATTAATGATTTTTGCCAATACTTCTTGCTTCAATAAATTTTCAATCAAAATACACATATATTATTATGTATAAGTAATTAATGTATTTTATTCTAAATTTTTTTTTATTTTAAATAGAATGATTTATTTTATAATTATAAATCTTTTATTGTAATTGATAGAATTATTTTTATTTTTTATTTTTTTTTTTGATAAATAAAATAAAAAAAATTTAAGTAAAACTTTTTTTTTATTTTTTGTTAAATCTTCTCGTATGGCAAATGATATCATCAGGTAAATAAAGAAAATTTATAAATCATAAACAAATAATTTATATAATATATTATTTAATTTTTATTTTCTTTAGAATAGTAATAATGAACAAATATGTAAGCCTTTGATTGAATCTTCATCTAAATTAGAAAAAACAGATTGTTATGATAATTCTATAAAAGTTGAAAATTCCAAATTATCAACTAGTGATATTGTATCAAAAAATAACACTTTACGATTAAAACAATTATATCAAAAACAATATAAAGAATTAATTAGTTCATCTCCAACATTAGATTATAAAAGATTACGTCTCGATGAAATTATTGGTGATGGAAATTTTGGTGTGGTTTTAAGACAAGCTGTATTACAAGATTTAGAGGATGCTGGAAAAATAAAAGAAGTTATTACTTGTTCATCACATAAATTTGATAAATTTCATAATCATGAATTAGATAGCTTTTTAAATGCTCTAGCTGTTTCTGTTAGAGCAAAAACACATCCAAATATTGTTAGTTTGATAGCAGTTGATGAACAATTTGAAAATTTATTATTAATTTTTGAAAATTTTAACTATCCTGATTTGTTAACAACTCTTAGAGAAAGCAGAAAACAAAAAATTTCAAATACACGATATGCTGCTGAATTGACACCAATTGAATTATGTAGAATAATGATTGATTGTGCTAGAGGAACAGGTCATTTAATTAAATCAAAAATATTACATTCAATGTTAGCTGCATGTAATGTTATTGTTTTACCCAATAGAACAGTTAAAATAGCAGGTTTTGGTTTTGCCGAACAAAGACAATTACATTGTAATCAATATGAACCAGTATGCAAAAATTTTAATTTATTTAATTATTAATAACTTTCTTTTTTTTTAGAAACCTGGACCAGAAAGATGGCAGTCACCTGAAATATTAATACCAAAAATTTATAAAGATACAAATTCAAAAATAGCTCAATCAATGATATGGTCATTAGGTATACTTTTATGGGAAACAGCATCTTTAGGTGGTACACCATTTGAAATGTATGCAACAAATGAAGAATTTATTGAAGCAATTTTCTTACAAAAAGCTATGTTAACAATGCCAGCACACTGTTCTGTTGAATTGTTATCAATATTTCATACATGTGTACAGTATGATCTTGTTCTTAGACCAGAAACAACTGACGCTATTGTAAGAAAATTAGAAATTCTACAATCTGATGCTGATAATCACATAAATTTAACAACAACAAATCCTGGAGAAATGTTTTATTTCCCACCAATTAATACAAGATTAGAACAAATAACAGCAAGATTTTAACATATAATATTATTTTTCTTATAACTAATTATAAGTTATATTTTGCCAATATGTTGCAAATAATATATGAATTTCTATGCAACACTCTTACTTTATTTAATTTTAAAAAAATATATTTAAAAAAATTATTTAATAATAAAAGTAAAAAAAAAATGAAAAATTAAATGTAAATAGTAGTGAAATTTATATAGAAAATAAATTTTATTTAAGAAATTTGTTTTTTTTTTATCTTCTTTTAAACAATGTTTTACTTAAAGATTAGATAATAAAATACTTTATCATTTGAATCATTAAGTATTTGATTGTACTTTATTAAATGAGTAATTAAATATATAACAAGTACTTTTTGTATTAATAAGATAATTTTTAGTTAATTAAGTTGAAAATTAAAAAAAAAATTTCATCCAAGTTTTTATTAAAAAAGAATAGTAAAAGAAAGACAATTTTAAAAAAAGAAAGAAAATAAAAAAAAAAAGGTAAAAAATGCAAATCAATTTAATGAATTTTCTAATCATTTATTTCTTCTGTATCAGTATCATCCATTATTATGGTAGTTCGTTCTTTATTGTCCCTTCTAATAGGCTCTCTAATAGTGTTATTATTTTTTCCTCTCGTCTTTTCAGCCGTTTTTTTCTTTTTTGTATCATCATTATACTCCTCTGGAGTTTTTGTATGTAATGGAAGTTTATTCTTATATGCCAGAAAATTTTTACCCTTACTAGAATTTAAATATCTTTTATAGTCATTCAGTACTCTTATAAGGTATCCTGGACAAAATTCACTTGTTTCATGATTCTTTAATGTTGGACTATTTATTCCATTTCTTGCTTTTTCATGGCTTCGTCTACTAATTAGATTATTACAAGTAGAAATAGTAATTAATCTATGCTCATCAAAGTTAATATTGTTTATTGGTTGCCCAAATCCAACAATTTCTTGTTCAATAAAAATTTTTTCTTCCACACATTTATCTTCTTCAGTTAATTGATCAGGCATTTTTATGAATGTATCATCTAAATCATCTGTTCTTTTTAAAGAATAATTTTTTGTTTCCTCAATCTTTTCATCATTTTCAAGTTTTTTAAAAAGATATTTTCTTGTTATTTTTATTTCAGCTTCACGTTCCTGACTTTCTTCATGAACAGATGATGGTATTATAGGATAGTCTGATATTTTCAAATTCTTAAATATTATACGAGATAATTGACTAACAAATGTTTCTTCAACTATTATTATTCTGCCTTTTAATTTGAGATTATTAATATATTTCTTAACAAATGCATTGACTGGTGCTTTAAGTTTGTTAAATTTTATATCTGATATAAGTTTTAGAAGAATATTCTTCATTGAACTATATTCTTTGTGAACACATACATCTAAACAATCATAAAATTTTAGTAAATTTTTACATCCATTTTCATTTTCATTTGATAATTGATGTTTAAACATTTCTTCGTTTAAATGAGAAGTTACTCTATCTGTTAATAATCCCAAAACTTTGTTGGTTTGTTTTTCGTTACTACTTTTATGCTTAAGATGATGAATGAGTTCAAATGCCTTGTTACCATGAGAAAGCCGTATATGTCTGTGTAATGAAGAATTATCTGGAAAAGCTTTGTTACAATTATAAACCGGACAATGATATATTATAGGTTCAGTTTTGACATGAATTTTATTTTCATGAGCAAGTCTTGCTTTTCCAGTAGTAAAAGTAATTAAACAAAGTGAATCCCGACATATATGTATGTTTTTGGCATGATAACATTCTCTAATATGCTTTTCTAATTCACTTTTAGTATAAAAACCACTAGATTTGCATTTTTCTTTATCACAAAAAAATTGTTTCATATGTGTATGTGAATACATATGATCAAAATAATTTTCCATTGAAACACGTGTTGAAATATGTGAAGATGAATTTTTTGAATCATCTAGAAAACATGATCCCCACTGACAATAAATATAATCGTCATTAGCCGTGTGAGTAGAACATACATGTTTAAAAAGAATTTCAACATCATCAGTTATAAAATCACAATTATACCAACGACAAAAATAGTCCGTGTATTCAGAACCATTTGATGTAATAATATTCTTAAGAGATACACTATCGAGATTTGATTTTAAACGATGAGAAATTTTAATATCTATTTTAAATTTTTTATTTGTTTGCTCGCATTCAGAACTGCTTGAATCTTTATCTGAGTCATTATTTGCGATAATCATTTGCTGACGTTTTCGAGATTTCATGTTTCCATTTTTAAAATTATTGTGCCCATTTCCATTTGCATTCATTTTTGTATCATCATAAAATATTTCATCTTCTGATTCAAAATCATTAACAATAGCACATTGCTTATTAACATTACTTTCTACTGAGAATAAATGTTTTCTATTTGTAGAATCATTTATTACATCAATAGTACCATCAAAAATAGATTGCTTTTTAGAATGTTGCGAAATATGTTGCGATACTTTATTTTTTTCTAAAAAAATGTATATAATTTTTTAAATAAATTATAATAACAAACCTGGTAAAGTATATACACAACTGGATTCAAAAATACCATTGCGACATTCATCTATGATATCATCATTTTGAAAATTGTTATTCTTTGAAATTGATAAATAATTTCCAGTAACAGAAGTATCATTATAGTAAGGTACATCATATTCATAGGGTACTTTAAAACTTTCATTATCATAACTATTAACATTTTTTTCAACTGTTTCATATCGAATAATAGATTCTTCTATACCATTTACATTATTAAATCCATTTTTAACATTGTTTAAAGGTGATAATTGTTCAGTTATATTATTAAATTCTTCCTCCATCTCATCATTTGTATCATTAAATTCCTCTTCCATTTCATCATTATATTCATCTTCAACTTCTTCTTCTTCTTCATATGATATTTGACCATTTTCTAATTCATTTTGAATATCTTCACTTGGAATGGATTGTTCATTAATATGACTAAAATCAGTTGGAGCATATTCTGTTGTAGAAACTTTTCGATACATATTATTATATTGATTAATTTCTGTAGATGGAAATTCATTGTTAACATAATTATATTGATTTATATCATTTACTGGTGTTGAAAATCTTCTATCAAAATTATTGTTATATAAGTTTCTAATATTTTCTCCACCATTAACTTCTCTATTATGGCGATATAATAATTCATTTTGAACATCACTTTCAACCATTGACTGATTAAATTGATTTTGTGATGTTGAAAAATTACCATTATACTGAACATGATCTCTTGATATATTGTTAACATTGTATATAGGTACATTATTTCTTTGAGAAAGATAAGGAATATCTTGTAAAGTTGAATTTTGAACAATATGTTGAAAATTATGATAAGTTTTATTTTGAAAATTATGTTGATTGTTTTCATAATAATAATTATTATTATCATGTTGTACAATATGATTGTTTGTACCTTGAAGATAAGAATTGTTGTTAACTTGAAACATTTGCGAATTGTTTTGCTGGACAGTTTGTTGAGTATTATTATAAAGGATTGGTTGAGCATTTAATTGATGATTTTCATGAAAATTTCTACTTCCTTGATAGTGATGAAGTTCATTAATATTATGTTGGATGTTGCGTTGAACTTCATCTTCATTATAATTAGTAGAAACTGTTTGAAGTGGTATTATTTTATTATTCCTATAAAATGCATCAAGTGAATCTTCAAAATGATCCACCACTTCATATCTTGGATAGTAGCTCATTGTATCTTTAATCCCGTTTTTAAATACTTCCTAAAAAAAGTAAATTAATGAATATTCTTGTATGAATAAATTTTGGTATAAAAATAAAGAAAACGTTAAATGCATTTGGAGTAAAATGTATAAAAGTTGATTGAAGATTTTCTTTAAGTGAATGATTTAAAAAGAAAAAAAAAATGCTAGAACGTGTAATTCAATAGTTTAAGAGCGAAATACGCAGCATCAAACTACTAGGTCACACTATAAGACAACTAACAGTGTGTCATTTAATATTATTTTTAATATTATATATATTGAGATAATAAAATTTATTTAAAATTTTCCATTTAAGAGACAACATTATATTCAATGAATTAAATAATAGTAAAATTAAATTGCAGACAAAACAAATAATACATCTGTTTTACACATAAATAAAATTTTAATAGATATTATTTGTTTCGATATGAAAAGTTATATAATAGATAAAATATTTTATAAGAAATGAAATTTTTTTTTTAAATTAATTACTCATTGATTAATTTTTTTATTTGTTATTTTATAAAAGAAATTTTACTAAAAAAAACTATTTTTTTTTAAAAACTATAAATATTTGGTTTTTTTTTGACAAAAAATGATAGTATCCATTTCTTAATATAGCATATACTATACTTATTAAATAAAAACTATAGCTGGAAGGCATTTAATAAAGTCTTATTAGAAAAAGATGAGCTATCAAATAAATAAAATGGAAATTTATACATATAATTTAAAATGAATAAAATAATCCAATTGCTTTTTGAATTTTATATTTCATATAAAATAATTTGAAAAAAAATTGTCTTTTCTAAAACTGAACAGTATAAGATTAAAATATTATTTTTGTTTCTAATATATATTCTTGATAACTTTAGGTATATAAGTTTTTGTCACAATGATTTTAATTTTGAGTAAAACATTAATATTTCATTTTAAAATATTTTTATTATAGTTACATAATAATTTATATATATAAATATTGTTTAAATAATAATTTATCATTCTAAAAAGTGTTATTTTAGTTTGCTTTTCTGGAATTTCAAAGAAAACTTAATTCAATGAATTCGTATTTTGTGTGTATATTGAAAAAATATAAATTTTAAATAAATTTTTTTTAAATTAAATTAAATTATAAATACTAAATATTTATTTATGAACAATCTGCTTTTTTAAATGTATTTAATTGTACCAATCTTATATTATCAAATCCAATAAAGTAATTGTTTATTAAACCACTAGCGTATATAAATATACGATGTTTTGATATATTTGGAATAATAATTTCACCTTTTTGCCATTTTCTAGCATTCATAGTTAAATTACTTGATGAAAAAGAAAATGGACATTCATTTATTGTATTTAAACAAACTTTTAATTCTCCATGTATTCCAGCATGATAAAAATCAAATAAAATTCTCGAAGGTTGATTAAAAAATACTTCTTTTTGTGTAGAAAGAATAAAAATATCATTTGGATTATTTGTATTACCAGCATAAATATAATTTTTTCTTTTCTGTTGATTATCTAAAATTCCAGTAACAGAATTTCCAAGTGAATTTATACCTAAAGACCATTCCTTAATATTCATTTGATACATTGAAAATGTCAATATAATATCACTATCATCATCTAATGATACCCATTCACAAAAATTCTAATTATAAAAATTTTTTATATATATTATATATGTATATAAACTCACGTCATTATTAAAATTACAATTTATTGGAGAACAAGAAAAATTTTCAGAAAAAAAAGTGTCATAATCATAATCAAATTTCATTTTTTCCTTATTTTTAGTGTATGTTTTTGTTCCAAATAATTTATACTCATCATCTAATATAAAACCTGCATCATTTTTATTTGATCCTTGTATAATTGACTCTACAAATTATAAAATTAAAATTTTATTTATATTTAATAATAATATTATTATGATAAATCTTTATCCAGCTTTTTTTGTAAAAGTCTTTCTAAAAATTGTTGTCTTAATATATTAAAGCCTCCTGGTTTTGTTAATAATGTTAGATCCATTCCTTCTGTTAAACTTTCAAGGTCATCAAAATTTGATAACATTTGTAATTCATTTATCATCTCGGGTGTTAATTGTCCTGATATGTCATCAATATTAACTGAATGTTCTGATAATTTATTAAAAAGATATTTTAGTTTGTTATCATTTTTTAAAATACTACTATCATTTTCTTTAAAATCACTATTATTATCATTTATTTTAGGTATTTCTATTTTTAAATTATCATTACTTATTGATATTTTGTCATTTTCTTTTTTTATACTATCTTCATATACTTTTTTTGGTCGTATTATTGTTTTTTTTTTAAATTGATTATTTGATAAATGATACTCCTCTGTATTATAATTTAAATTTTTCTCATTATTCTCTGTTAATGATGTACTTTCTATAACTAATGATGGGGTTGTTGTTTTAATATTTTTTTGATGTGGATAAAAATTTGATGGATATATAGATTTTATAGGTAATTCTTTGTTGGACTTTTTTTTAAAATTATTTTGATTAACTTTTGCGACATATATATTTTTTTTAATCGGTACTTCATATTTCATTGGAAAATTTAAAATATTTTCTTCATTAGTTATTGTTTTATCATCTTCAGTTGTAATTAGTTCATCTATTTGTAATGTTTTTGAAGCTTTAGCCTTTATTGGAATATTTGAATTAAACATTGGTGAAGTATTTGGTAATGATAATAATTGATTTGCATTTAAATTATTTGGTTGTTGTAATGATTTTAATAACATAGTTAACAATGGAGAAACTTCATGTATTATATTAAAAATATTTGAATTATTATCTACATTCGTTTTTGTAATATTATTTAAATTATTATTGTCAGTAATATTTGAAATATTTAATGTATTATTATTAGAAATTACATAATCTTCATTTTCTACAATTGAATCATCTTTTTGGTTTATTGAATCAGCTATAACAAGCATAGGTTTTATGTTATCTTCACCATTTTTAACTTCATGTTTAATTTCATTCCATTTATCAATTGTAATAACAGATATTAGTCCATGAGTTGAATCTAAAGGATAAATAAGTGCAATTCTTAACTATTCAATATAATAGCTGGGTTTTTTTTTTTAAATTTTTTTATAATATATTTTTTTTTAAACTTACCACATAAAGCAGCTTCGTATGTTATTTTATCAATTGCAATAATATCATCTGGTTGAATAAAGTAACCACGAATTAAGATCTTAAAAAAAAAATATATATATACATATAATACAATCCAACTTACTTCAAATGGTTGAGATAATGGTGGTAATTCAATTTTTTGATATACCCATTGACTTGCTTGAACAGCCTGAATACCATCATAACATTTTTGATGTAGAAAATTAAGAGATCCTGGAGGTTGTCGAGTACATATTTCTAATCTTGAATTTATTTGCGTTTTATAATACCAATAATTAATTTCAGCACCTCCTAGTTGACACGATATAACATCACTTACTAGTAATGCCGTATTTAATCCATTATTTGTACCATTGGTATAGATAAACCCATTATTTAAAGACATTGGTGCAATTTCTTTATTAATTGAAGTAATATTAATTGTTGATTTTGAAATTGACCAATCAGAAGTATGGTCCCATGTTATATTTGAGTTATACCACAAACAAAGATTATCTTCATCAAAATCACAATTTAAATCAAAAGAATGTTGTACAAGACAATTTATTAAATAAACTGTAATTTAAATTAAAGTGATGTTTAAAATTAGCAAAAACATACCATTATAATTAATAATTAATAAAGTTAATAAAAATATAATTAGTGTAACATCTTTCATTTTATTAATACACAGTTTTATATAAGATTTTAACAAATATGTATTAAAAGTTTATATTTTATTTAGTAGGATTAGGTCATTCTTGTAACAAATATAATAATTTAAATTTATCTTTGACCTACCTTTATTTTTCGTCTAACTATTTAAAGAAAATTATTCAATTGTATATATTTGACACTATTACATTCATAGATATTTCTTATGTCATAACCTTTTTTTGAAATTAAAAATTAATTGATATAATTATTACAATTACTTTTATATTTATATTATTAAATTAAAAAAAAAGAGATATTATTTATTTTTTTATTATTTAAGATGTGCAAACGTCTAAAAAAAATATTGAAATAATATTTATTTTTTTTTACGTTAATATTATTACTTAAACCACTTGAGGCAAGTAATTAATTAACTTTACATTTAACGTCACAAATAATGAATCTAATTTTTTTTTATATATTTAAAAATATTTTTCATGCTCCAAATGTGTATTTATTAAAAATTGTCTCTTTTCTTAAAAAACATTTTTTTTTTTCTTCTAAATTTTACTTAATAATTTTAGTTTATGTCTATTTTTTTATGTAAAACTAATTAAAATATCTAATTAATTTAAAAGTATTTTCGATAATAAATGAGTTAAAAACATATTTTGGTAAAACGGATTGTTTTAATACAAAAAAACGTATTTGTTAAAAAATAAGTACTATAAAAATATTATATGCAATTTTAAATCTAATCATAATTATTTTTGAGTAATCTTATATATAAATTCCGTTTCCAAATGAACGATGTAAAATGAAATTCTCAAAAGAGATGTTTCTTTAATACTGTTTTTTTTTCTTAAGTCGGTTATAACTTTTAATTGTTGAATATTGACACAATAAAAGCTGTAATTAGTAGTACATTTTGCGTACAATAATTTTAAAAAATTTTTACGGTGAGAGATCGATCATTTTACGGAATTTGTTAACATCATGTTGGATCATACAGTTGATTGGAGAGAAAAAACAGTTTCTAGATTGACTACTATGAAATTTCTTCAATGACTTTTTCATATATCCATTATTTTTATTATTATAAAATGTAGGTACATAAATTTTATCAGATGTTAAAGCAGTACTTGATGAATCAATGTTATCTGACGGTTCAGATAAACGAAGATATGGTTGTTTTACTTGATTATTATCAATACCATAAATATAGGAATTTGAAAATTTATACTTGTTAAGTCTTTTTGACAATGGTGTATTTATTTGATCTTGAATGATATTATTGCGATTTTCTTCAATTGTCATAGGAGACAATGATAATACCTTGTCAAAACGAAAGCTTTAAAATAAAATTTTAAAAATTTTTTAAAAATTTAAGTTTTACCTTTGTGCTTTTGTAATAAGTACAAATATGAAAATAAGACAAAGAAAAGTAGAATTCTGCATAATATCTAAAATACAGACTGTAAAATATTAGTTTTAAAATATAAAAGATTTTTTTATTAGTTTCTACAAGATAAAGCAAACATTCTGGATGACAGCATATTAATATATTTATGCTTCAATGATTGTTTTAATATCACTATTTATTTATTTAAAAATGTTTCGTTAAGCATATTAAAAAAAGTTATAAAATTTATATAAACATTTTATCTAAGTACAAAATTAAAAAATTAAATATTAATATCATGTTATAAATAGATAAAAATTAAATATAAAATAACATTTTTGATAATATATGTTATTTAATATTATAAATTAAGTTTTAAAGTAATACTAAAATTAGAAATTTTAGAAAAAAAAAAATTGTAAAAGATTTTTTATGGTATATAAAGTCAAAAAATATATATATATAGTAAATTAGCCAATTGTACTTAAATAAAAAAAAATGTTTTTATTATGTTGATTTAATTTTTGGGATATATGAAAATGATTATATCTTTAAATTGTTATTTTCAAATAAAAATATATTAGGGGTGATTAAATTTTTCAAATATGGCATTGTACACAAGGAAATAAAATATAAAAGATCACAAACTAATTTTAACAATGGTAATATAGTTTAATATTTGTGATAAATTAAATGTAAAAGTTAAAATTCTATTTTATTAATCTTATCACGTCATTATAAAATTAAAGCTACAATTACATTTAACATTTGTTATATTTGTTATATCATGACCCACGCTTTTTGTAGAAAAAGATTATAAGAATATATATTCTATTATACTTTAGAAAGATAGATTTAGTGAATCTTTAAATTAATTAAAAAATTCTATGTTTGTTGTTATATAAATTTACAATTAGACATATTACTTGTTAACCTCAATAGAATTAAAATTACTTAATAAAAAAAATTTAAGTAATAAAAATTGTAGTTTAAATAAATAAAGGTTTTATTTAAATTATTAAAATTTTTATAACCTGCTTATAACAATTTTTTTTTGTTTAATATGGAATTAGTTTTAAACATTATATTTTAAAAAATTTTAAAAGATTTTTAGTTGTTATTATTTAAAAAATAATTATATAGAAAATTATTATATAATAGAAGAAAACATTAAATTATTAATGATTATATCTTAAAAAAAACAATTTAAATGTATTAGTTCTTAGATTTAAGTAAATTAATAAAATAAAATATTTTTACCAGAATTATTAATAAATTGACAATATGTTTTTAAATTAACAATTTTAAATTAATTATTTTTTTTAAATAATTTATAAGGTGCCTGTAAAAATTTGATTTACTGATAAATAAAAATAAGATATGTTTTGATAAGATAGAGTCTAAAACATGACATAAAAATCAAATAGTCATGTAATTACTAATTCGGTATAGAAAGTACTAATATAAAGAATAAATTTAAAAAATTTTAACTTGAATATTAAATGTATTATATGGATGTCAAAATATAAATTTTTATTTAAATATCAAAAAAAATTGTCAACTTATATTTGAATTTAATTTTTTAAAACCTAAAACATGTTTTAGTAATGTTATAAAAATATTTTTAAAGAGTTATGTATTTAAAGAAAAAAAAATTATTCTAAGGATAAACAATATTATTTAATTAACTTTTGAAATAACAATATCGAAGAATATCATAATGTATCTGCTTTATAATTAGGTTACTGTAAATATTGTTTAATTTATTCATTTTTAGTAAGAAAAATTACATGACTAATGAGAAAAAAATAATCAAAATGAAGCTATTTAAATCAAAAAAAAATTTAATTTAGTTTTTTTTTTTTAAAGAAATGTTTTAATAGTAAAAATAGTATTTTTTTTTTTAATTTTACTAAGTAATATTACATGAAAATAATTCATAACAATGTCATTTTAAAGAAAATTTACCAATAGTTAAAATTGGATATGATAAATATTTAAAAAACAATAAATTGTTTTCCTATACAATTTAGTAGATAATCATAAAAAAAATTTACTAAAAAATTTAATAGCTAAAAATCTTTGATTTATCGAACAACATTAAATTGTTTTTATTTATTTATCATATATAAAAATTTTATCTACATCATATATTTGCATTTTTATTTAATTTAACTTTTATATATTAATCATAAGAAAATAAATATATTTTGAAAAAAGAATATCATATTATAATTATATTCCAAAAATAATTTTGATGTTTACTTTTGAGTATACTAATAATTAAAAATATATTAAGTTTATTCATGAAAATATTTATTTAAGAATAATTTGACATGAAAGTGATAGGACTTCAATATCTCTCATCAAAAATTTATAAGAAAATTGCAGATATTAATGAAAAGGAATCTAATTATGATAAAGAAGAAATTGAAGTACGTAATAATTTAGCATGTTTATACAGAATAATAGATCAAATGGGATTATCACAAAGTGTTTTTAACCATTTAACGGTAATATATAAACTATTTTATATATTAAAATATATATAACATTATATATACAAATAAATATTATAGGCTAGAATTTCTAAATATAAAAATGAAATATTAATTAATCCATTTGGTTTGCTATACCATGAAATTACTGCATCAAGTTTAATTAAAGTAGATGAAAAAGGAGATATTCTTGATAAAGGAAGCACAAAATATGGTATTAATAACGCTGGTTATATTCTTCATTCAGCAATCCATGAATATAATAATGAAATAGGTTGTGTCATTCATTTACATGTTCCTGATGTCGTTGCCGTTTCCTCAATGACTTGTGGTTTATTACCAATTTGTCAGGAGTCAATGATTATTGGTCAAGTAACTTATCATGATTATGAGGGAATAATTAATAGTGAAAAGGAAAAAATAAAATTTGTTAACGATTTAGGTAACAAAAAAGTTATGCTTTTGAGAAATCATGGATTTGTTTGTTGTGGTGAAACAATAATGGAAGCATTATTTTTGACATACCATCTGATAATTGCATGTGAAACACAGGTATTCTAAAACTTTTTTTAATTTAATTTATCATTTTATAGGTTAAAATCATGTCAATGGCAAATTATGATCATTCTAAATTTATCATTCCATCTGTTGATGCTCAAAATGTAACTTTTCAAATTGCAAGTGGTGGAGCTGGAGGAGTAAATTTTGAGGGAACAAAAAATAATAAATGTGAAAAAAAATGGAAAAGAGGTGAACTTGAGTGGGAAGCTTGGATTCGTATACTTGATGATATGAATTTAGAAACAGGTTATAAATATAAATGAAAATATCAAACACCACATTTTTATTCTATTCTTTTTTTTTTTCCACAATTATAATATGTTAATTATTACATAATTTAAAAAAAAATATTTTATGATTCACATATCTTTATTTTCATTTTTATAAAACATGAAGACAATTATGTTAAGTAATTTTTATGCTTCATATTTCCATTTATAAATAATTTAATATTAATTTAAAAATGTGTTATAGTTCCTTAATTATTATATATACTCAATATTATAAAAATTTTTTTTTTCTTTTGCACATGTATAAACGTCATAACCATATATATGTGAAATTCATAGTTATTACTAAAAACATATTTATATATATAAAAAAATATATTTAATAATCTTATCTTATGATTATAAAATAAAAATAAGCATAATTAAAAAAAATATATATATATATAATATAACTATCAAGATGCAGATTAATATACTGCTCTTATCACGATTTTTTTGGTCATTTATATTTGCAATTCGAGGTCGACAGATCTTATTTAAAACGTTACGCACAGAAATGCGTTGGCAGTTATTACACATGTATTCTCAAACAAATTTAATTTATACAAAAAAGAATTATATTGTCATTTATATATCTTAGCTATAATTTTAATAGTAAAAATTGTAAATTTAATTTAATATATTATTATAATCATTTAATTTAATATATATTTATATATATGTTAATACATATCGTTATAATTTAATTTATATATATGTATATATTTTTTTTTTATATTAATTTATTAATTTTATCTTCTAGATATTGGAGTTAAAATTGAAAATGGCCGATCAATCAGCTAAAACGAAAATTGCATATGTTAAACAAGTTTTATCTGGTGATAGCATTATTCTTATGGGAACTGGAGATAATAGTACTGATATGTTTGTATGCTTAGCATACACAAAAGCTCCACATCTTGGTAAAGCTCCTACAGAATCAACATCTGGTACTCAAGATGAACCATTTGCATGGGAATGCCGTGAATTTGTTCGTCGCAGACTTGTTGGACGTCGTGTTACTTTTATAAGAGAATATATTGGTTCAAATGGTCGTGAATTTGGACAAATTATAATTGGAACTGAAAATTTGGATAAATGTGAAAATATTTCTGAATCTGCCACTGCTGCTGGTTTAATGGAAATTAAACCTGTTAAACAATCTAATGAATTTGTTGAGAAATTATTAGCTCTACAAGAAAAAGCCAAATCATCAAAACTTGGAAAATGGATTGATGAAAGTGAACATCATAAACATATTAGAAACATTCAATGGAATATTCAAAATATACAAGGATTTGTTCAAAAATATAAAGGAACATCTATTAAAGCTATTATTGAAAATGTTCGTGATGGTAGTTCTTTCCGTGCTTATATCTCACAAGAAAGTGCCTACATAACATTTGTTTTAAGTGGAATTAAATGTCCTGCTTTAGTAAAAAAAGAACAATATGCTGAAGAAGCTAAATTATTTGTTGAAGCACGTTTATTAAACAGAGAAATTGATCTTATTGTTGAGGGTGTTGATAATCAAAGAATTGTTGCATCAATTGCTCATCGTGCTGGAAATATTGCTGTTCTTTTATTAAGAGAAGGTTATGCTAAATGCATTGATTGGTCTATTGGACTTGTTACCGGTGGTGCTCAAGCATATCGTGATGCTGAAAAAGTTGCCAAAGAAAGAAAAATTAATGTTTGGAAAGATTATGAAGGTGGAACAATTTCTCAATCAAAAGGACAAACAAATGGTATTGTTGTAGAAGTTGGTCTCGGTGATAATATTATGATTGAAAATGGTTCTGGAAATATTGTTAAATATTACTTTTCTTCATTACGACCACCACGTATGGATACACAAAAAGAAAATAACACTTCTTCAAAAGCTTTTCGTGCTCTTTATGATATTCCATGTATGTATATGGCAAGAGAATATTTAAGAAGAAAACTTATTGGTAAATCTGTTAAAATTGTTGTTGATTATATTCAACCTAAATCTGAACAATTTCCTGAAAAAGTATGTGGAACTGTATATTTGGATAAAGAGAATATTTGTGAACTTTTAGTTAAAAAAGGCTTTGCAAAAGTAATTAAACATAGACGTGATGATGAAAATCGTTCATCCCAATATGATACTCTTTTAGCAGCTGAAAAAGAAGCAGAGAGTGCAAAAGTTAATTTATGGGCTGATAACGCAAATACAATGTCTATGCGTGTTACTGAACTTATTGGAGATTATTCACGTGCCAAACAGTTTTTACCTTCTTTACAAAGAACAACAAAACATTCTGGTATCATTGAATTTGTAACATCCGGATCTCGTTATCGTGTTTTTCTCCCAAAGGAAAATTTAGTTATTTCAATGGCTTTATCTGGAATAACATGTCCACGTGCTGGTAGACCTGGAGGAAGTGACAATGAACCATTTGGTGTTGAAGCAATAAATTTTGCCAAAAAAATTGCATTACAGCATGATGTTGAAGTTGAAATTGATGCTATTGATAAAACTGGAGGTTTTATTGGTCAAATATTTGTACTTCAAAAAACTGGAAACATCAATGTAGCTAAAAGTTTAATTGAAAATGGTCTTGCTTATGTTCATAGTGCCATTGATAAATCCCGTTTTGCTAATGAATTTTATGCTGCAGAGGAAAGTGCTAAAAAGAAAAAATTAAATATTTGGGAAAATTATGTTGATGAAAATAAGGTTGTTGAAGTAGCTCCAAAAGAAAATGACAATTCTGAACGCAAACAAATATTTAAACGTGTTGTTATTTCATATGTTGATAGAGCGACATTTAAAATATATTTACAATTCTATGATCATGAAAAAAGTTTGGTTGACCTTATGGAAAGACTTCAAATTTGTGCTAAAAATTCTGTTAGTCAAATATTACCAAAGAGGGGGGAACTTTGTATGGCAAAAGATTCGCAATATGGGAAATGGACACGTGCTCGTATAGATGGAATAAGAGACAATAAAGCTAATGTTTTCTATATTGATTATGGAAATTCAGAAATTTTAAATTACAATATAGATAATATTAAACCAATATCTGCTGAGGATAAGGCACTTCAACAAATTGCTAGAGAAGTACGTCTTGCTTTTGTTAATCCACCACCAATGGATGAATTCGGTGATCTTTCATTTGTTGCTCTTACTGATATTTTATATCAAGAAGAATACATTTATGCTGCTTTAGAATACAAAGTTGGTAAAGATGACTATGTTACTCTTGCTATCGATGATAAGAAAGCTGGTGTAAAATATGATGTTGGTAAAAAATTAGTTAGTGATGGATATCTTGTTACTGTTGATGATAGACATGAACCAAAATTCAAAGCTGTCTTAGAAGAATATCTTAATGCTGAACAAAAAGCTAGACGTGAACATCTTAACATCTGGAGATATGGAGATTTTACTGGAAATGAAATATAAATCTAATTTATTTACATTGATATGAATATGTTTTTTTTTTTTATTTTCAACGTAACTATTCATTCACAAGATACGTTTTTTGTATCCGCAAAAATAAAATTGTTTCATTATATAATAAATAATTTTAAAAAGAAAAAATTAATTTTTTTAACTAAAAAATATTTTATAAAGCTTAATATACCACATAAAGCAAGCATTAAAAAATCATGTTCATAATCAGATATTAAATTTAATAGTTTTATAATTTTTGTAAAACAACATAAAAACTTAAATGCGATAAACAGTTAAAAAATGAATTATGTAGTCATATGTTATTAAAATTAAAAAATTTTTCATTTTTTGATAATATATTTATTATAAAGGTAAAACATTATTCCTTTGCGTTAAAAAAAAACTACATTTATTTAATAGAATAAAAAATATTTTTGTTATTAAAAGACAAAATTTTTTTTATATAAATAAGATTTTTAACATTAAAAAAATAAGTACAACTATTTTTAAAGAATATATTAATTTAAAATGTACTTTTTTATCTTTATAACCTTCATTTCTACATACTTTTTTCTAAGACAATTACTATTTTTTTTACACTTTTATAGAAAAACTTTTTTAATATAAAACTACTTTAAACTTAGAAACTACAGTATCATTATTTTAAAGTTAATTCAACATAATAATTCCTGTTTTACAATTTTAAATTATTCAAGGCCTAAAAAATAATGATAAAATAATAAAAACTGATTAATTACAAAAAAAAAATAATAAATGACAAATTTTTTTTTATTATAAAAATTTCTTTATATGAATTTAATGTAAACAATTCAAAGATTAAAATTTAAAATAATGTGTCATAAATTGAAATATATATTTTATAGAATGAATCATATATTAACTGAGTCATTTAATAATAAAGGGAAATATTATTATCAATAGTTTAATTTAACAGTTGTTGTCTTATAGTGAAATAGGCATTATTTCTGGACTATTAAAATACAAATGTTTTGTTGTTAGTGTTCTACAAGGTCTTAGAGCGAAATATTGTTTAACATTGTATATGTTAGAAGTGTTAAAAAGGTTGTTATATTTGTTTGATTTTCTACCTTGTCGCAAAATTGCTTTTCTATATCATTTGACATTATGAATACTATAAGCAATTGTGAATTAGCAATAGGTATAATTGACAAAGGAGAAATCTTAAATATCAATAGTCCGTCAAGTATTCTAAACAAAGTAAGTTTTGTTAGTAAATTACAATATTAATCTTATTATATTTAGTCAAAAGTAACCTTACTATTACAAAGTACTTTAACACATAATTATAATTATACTGTAGAAATAAAACAGAAAGAAACTTCTGAATGTCATTTTGAGTCAAATCCAAATGATCATGTGTTTTTAAGTATTAATTTTTGTTTACCTCAAATAATTTCTGGTATATTAAAGTCAAATGATAATTTTTATATTCTTTCAAACAAATCCGGTTATAGCGATATCTTTCAATTAACGACTAATTCAATTATTCCTTGTCCTTCATTTCATAAAAATAGACATAAACGACAATCTTCTAAAAAAAATAATTTTGTAAGAAAACCTGATTACTATGATAATTATATAAGTGATAAAAAAAGATATGTTGAACTTGGATTAATTGCCGATAATTCAATATATATAAAATATAATAAAGATGAAAAACTTGTTAATACACGTCTTCAAGCTATTGCAGATTTTGTAAATGTCCTATATTCACCTTTAAATATATATGTTTATTTAACATATGTTGAAGTTTGGAAGGATAAAGATTTAATTACTGTTTCTGAAGAATCAAATGTTTCATTACAAAATTTAGTAGAATATAGAGTAAAACTAATGAAACATCAACCACATGATAATACACATTTAATAACAAATAAAGTATTTAAAAATAGTGTTATTGGAAAAGCATATAAAGGTACAATGTGTGCTAATGATAATTCTGTAGGTGTTGATATGGATCATAATCCTAATCCTGCTTTTGTTGCTGCTACAGTAGCACATGAAATGGGACATAATTTTGGTATGGAACATGATGCACCATATCCTGATCCATGTAAATGTGCAAGTCCAATTTGTATTATGTATGTAGCAAGCAAGTAAGTTTAATATTTTTATTTTTTAATAAAAAAAAAAATTTAAAGCTTAACTCTACCTAATCATTGGTCAGAATGTAGTTTAAGTCAACTTAGTACATCACTAAGTCGTGGTGTTGATTATTGTTTAATGAATGTTCCCAAAACTAAAAAAGGTGACTCAAAATGTGGTAATGGTATTGTTGAAGCGGGTGAAGATTGTGATTGTGGGAGTACAGTACATTGTGATTCATCATGTTGTATTCCAGCAACATGTAAACTTTCTGATAATGCAGAATGTGCTAGTGGTGATTGTTGTGATTTAAAAACATGTAAACCTAAAAAAAAAGCTATGATGTGTCGATTACCTAAAAGTGAATGTGATTTACCAGAATTTTGTGATGGTAATTCACAATATTGTCCTGCTGATTTTTATATTCAAGATGGTGTACATTGTCCATTATCACCTGATTCGTTCTGTTATAATGGTTATTGTGGAGATAGAGATAAACAATGTGCTAAATTATGGGGTGCTGAAATACATAATGGTGTTGATATATGTTATAAAAAACTTAATATTGTGGGAAACGAATATGGAAATTGTGGTTATAAAAATGATACATTTTTTAAATGTAAAGAACAAGATGTTTTTTGTGGTTCATTACAATGTGATAATCTTAATAATCAACCAATATTTGGTGATCCATATTCTATACGTAGTGTAATGTCATGGGCAAAAGAAGGTGATAAAACTACAACATGTAGAACATTTAGAACTACGTATTCAATAAATCTTAAAGATAGAGATCCTGGTATGGTTCCTGATGGTTCTAGATGTGGTAATGATAAATTCTGTGTAGGAGCACAATGTAAACAAAAAAGTGATGTTATTGCAACTTTACCATTTTGTGATCCAAGTGATTGTAATAATTTAGGAATATGTAATAATGTTGGAAATTGTCATTGTAAATATGGTTATGGTGGTACAGGATGTGAAATTCCTGGATATGGTGGATCAATTAATAGTGGTCCAATGCATGATACAGCTGCTTTTAGACCATTTTTATGGGTAATGTGGTTTTTTATATTTACAATTGCAATTTTTGGAGGATTATCATATTATTATAAAAAAAATAAAAACATTTGTTTACCTAAAATTGTTTGGAAAAAATTTAAAAATGTTTTAAATATTCGTGGTATGCTTGTTCCTGTTAGAAAAGCTCCTGCTCCACCTAATCGTTTACCTAAACCAAATGAAAATATAAATGCTGCATGGGGTACTAATGAAAATGAAGTTCATGCTGGAGATTTTTTAACAGCAAGATTTATTCCTAAACCACCATCATTTAAACCTCCAACATGTAATTATACTGATGGTGGTAGTTATGTACAATTATCGGGACCTAAGAATTATTTTACTTGTGATAGACCAAAAATCCCACCTCCGATAGCACCAAATAATGATGTTTGTAAATTACAAAATACATATATTAATGAAAAAATAGAAGATAATACATCTCATTCAAATACTAATGATAAAATTAGTCATAAACAAATGAATATTCCATATAATATTAATAATGAGTATGAAATGATGCATTGTAATGGAATACAACGTCCATCACAACCACCACCACCTGTTCCTAAGCACGGTATTAAACCAAAAATTGCAAAAAAACCAATTATAAAGAATACAAATTATTATGAAGATATTGTATCAGATAACCAAAATAAAGATATCAAACATCAACAAAATGATAATAATAATGATAATTTAACAGAATCCTTGCCAAAAATTAATGTGAAGGACCTTGCAAAACGTTTCGATGAAAAGATAACTAAATAATTTAAAAAAATTATTTTGAAAAAATTAAACACTACTTCTTTTAATTACTTTAATACTAACTAATCTAAAAGAAAATTATCAAAAAAGATTAATATGATATAATTTTATTTTAAAAATTTATTTACCATTTATATTTAAAAAAAAAATAATAAAAAATTGACATTTTTAATGTCTCTTTACAATTATGTTAATTTATTACTATTAATAATAAGCTATTTATTTATTGAGATCAAATTCCAAGTAAAATTTTATATATCCTTAAGAAATAAATATTGTTTATTTCTCAAAAACAATTTGTATTTTAAAGCATCTTGGGAACATTATGATTTTTAATAGCTGCTTCTTTATAGTAATCCTTTGAGACTAAAAGAAGATGAAAAATAAGTTGGTATAAGTCTAAGAGTTTCATATAAACGTTTTGCTTTTGTTGAAACATCAATATTTTTATGATTTGACAAGTTACTCATTTTTTCAAGTAATTCACCTTTTCCTTTAGCTCCATATAATGTATTATATATTGTAAAACTAGAATTATGAAATGGATCTTGATTTAAATGTGAAATTTGTTCATAAGATATTTGAAGAGTCTCAACAGCTGTAGATAAACATAATAACCATGTTATAGCTCTTACAAGATATTCAATTTTATCAGTATCCAAAATTGTAAAGAAACCTGTGACAGTCTAAAAATAAAATATTTGTTGAAATATGATATATTATTATAGTACCTTTGCTGCTAAAATATATGGAACAATATCAGGACAACATGATAAGTTAATAAGTAAACGTAGAGAATTTAAATTAACTTCTCCTTTTACCCATAACTTATTTATACACGTTGGAATTACAGGAATATACATATGGATTTGTTGTGAAGAAATGTTAACTGATAAATTTGTTAATGCTTGTAAAGCAATTACACTTTCCATTTCAACTGTTGATTCAGTTTTTCTTATTATTATAGGAATTGCTTTTTTCAAAATTTCCTCATTTTCCACATCAACAGCCATGTTAGCAATACATTGAAGAAGCATAACTCTGCATGACTTTGGCCAATCCATGTTTTTTTTAACAAAAAGATTAATGATTTTAGTAGTTATTCCATGTTCTCTAAAGAGTATCTATAATAAAAAAAAAATGAATAAGGAAATAAAAAAAAATGTTTGTCAGATTTAGAAATAATTATTTTTTTATATACTACTATAAAAATTTTTCTTTATATCTTTTTTTTTTATATTAATTAATAAAAAAAAAAGTTTTATTTTTTAAATTCTTACTTGATTAGCTGAATGTGCTGTTGCATTAGAAATTATTGTAAGAAGAGGAACAAACAAATCTTGGTTTGTGTCAAAACAATTTAAAGATGCTGATATAAGTTTCATATCATTATGTGATAAAAGTCGTTGTACATTATATAGACGATTAACTAATGATTTAATTTGTTCATTTGAACTTAATTCAGCTGAAGGGTTAACTGTTATACGCCAATTTGATTTAGAATTTTCTTCAGGATCTTTTTGTGGAATTGACTAAAATTAAAAAAAGAAATTTTTTTATTTAATTTTTATAAATTTTTTTAATTACCTGAAATTTTCCATATTTTGGAGAAGCAATTTCAACAACAAATGATGATTGTTGGTGTCCCATTTTTATTATTTTTAAATACTATCAAAATATCATAGCACCTAAATTATTTTTAAGAAAAATATATAAATTGTAATATTGTTAAAATTATAAGAAATTTGTTTTAAAAAATTTCAATAAATGAATAATTATATTAAAATTATACAACTTTAAAATATTAATAAAAAATAATTTAATTTGAATATACATAAGTTAATAAAAAAAAATATAATTTTTTTAAAATAAAATATAAAAATAAAATTTTAAATAAATTACTTAAAAATTCATATTGATTTTTCTTTATCAATACAACAGCTGTTATTCATTTACTTTTACATTTATGCCAACGCTTCATTATATAAGGCTAACAAATAGTTGTTATGTAAAATAGTCACATTTTATATATTTATATTTTAGAAGAAATAATAATAGGGCAATGTGGATAGAAAAAGAAATTTTTATAGAATATTTAAATTTTTATCATTTTCTATTTATTAAGGTGCTTCTATAATTTATTATGAAAATGAAATGAATTTATTGTAAAGAAAATACACACATATATATATATATATGTTTATATATATAATTTTAAGATAAAATGTATCCATAAAAAATGTATAAAATGTTGAATATTTTATCAGTTATAAAAAAATAAGGAAAAAAAAACAAATTATTATTGATGGTTAAATAATAATACATTCATAAAATATAAAAAAAAAGTTATAGTCATTAGCTAAAAATATTTATAGAAAAAAAAACTTTTAAATAATATATAGAATTATTAACAATTTTTAAAAAATAATTTATAAAAATAATAAAAATATAGTGACTATAAAGTATATTATAAGAACATTATTATATTATATTTATATAAAGATTTTATATATATTTAAAAAGTTAATTAAATATATTTTTTTTTGATTAAAAAATGTTTAATTTCCTTTTATAATATTATTTTTCATTTTATATTATATGATATGTATATATATCTATATAAGTTATAAAGACGTTTTAAAATTTTTTCTAAAAGTATAATTGTTATCTACACTTATTCTTTATATAAATAATTTCCTTATACTACCTAACAATTATGAATAAATTTTAAAATAAAAAAGCCTTACTATATTTTATAAAATATAAAATGATATTGAAGAAATATTTTATTTAAAATATAAAATATAAACTTCAAAAGAAAGAAAATTTTAAAGTAAATTGAAAAATCTCTTTACAGATATTTTTATATAAATATATAAATTGCTCGGACAAAGTATCCATTTTAAGCAATTTTATATAATTTTAAAATAGATAATGTTTAGTTTTCTAAATAACACTAATTTTATCAGTCATTTTATACTTTAATATTCTTTATATTAGCACATATAAATTTTAGATATAAAATTTTACAATTATTATGCTTGCAATCATTCTAACAAAATAAAATTAATATAAAAAAAAAAATACTTTTAAAATATATATCTTAAACGTTGTGAATCATGTAAATATATCAAATTAATATAATTTATATTTTATTTTATTAAAATATACTAATAAAAAAAGGAAGGAAATCTTTTGACTTTATAATAAAAATTGCTTTAAAAAAATTTAAGAATTTTATTATATCTACAAATTTAGAAATCATTTATTTTTTTTAACAATTTTTTTTTTAATAATTTCTATAATAAATAAATTAAAAATAATTCTTTGTTACAATTTGAGATCCATAAATTAAATTTGCATTCCATTAACATATGTCATTATTTTCAACATCTCTTAATATTAAATTATCAATTGCAATTCGTGCTCTATGAAATAAACTTTCTTCAGAAAATTTTACAACAATATAAAGACGAATGTCTGATGGCAATATATCAACATACTCATGTTTCCAATTATTATCTATATCATATTTTTCTTTATTTTTTTTGGTATTTGATGAAACTTTAAAACATGTATCAAATGAACGTTTAACACTATCTTGACAAACAAAAATATCAACATTTCCTTCATAAATTTTATAATCAAAATGAAATCTTCCTTGTGTATTAAGACTAAAGATAGGTGAAGCAAGCATTGCTATATAATTTTCTTTACTTAATACAACCCACATAGCTTTATTAGATAATATAAATTCTGATTTACTAGATGGTAAATGTTCAGAAGTAAAAAGGCATGTAGAATTTTGATTAAAATCACATGATAATAATCTACAAACATTTGGATCTGGAATTTCAATAATTTTTTTACTAAATATTTGTGTTATTGCTGCAAATGCTTTTGATTGTTTTGGATATTTTGTAATAGGTGTACTAGAACATATAATACCATCCATTTTTATATCATCAACAATAATGGTACCTTGACTAGATGATTCAGCATAAAATGATAATCGAAATGGAGATGTTACTTGGGGAATATCAATTATAATAGGACCAGGTTGATTTATAGTAACAGGTTGACAATCTATAATTGTCATTTTTCTTCCATCAATTAAACATACTTTTAATATTGCATTACCAGTTTGCCAATATTTTAAAGTTAAAGATGAATCTCCTTTTGTACATTTTATTATTTCTGATAATAATATTGCTGTTCCAGGTTTAGTAAAATTAGCAATACCAAATTCACCATCTAATTTGAAAATATTATATAATTATTAAAAAAAATAAATTTAATTAAAATTTACCTGGTAAAATATTTGTTCCTGTTAATGAACTAAATTTATGAATATTTATATTACCTAATCCAATTTGCCAAAGTACATTATTATTACTATCATCATTTCCCCAGACACAATCTAAACCACGTTTTACAAAATCACAATTTAAATCACTTGTTGTATGAAGTGGTCTATTAACAATTGTAGATAATAATTCAGTAACATAAAAATCATTTCCATAATCATATGAATTTTTTGCATCATCACATAATGTAGCAGAATATTTTATATCATCAATTGCTATAAAATTATCAACATTTTGATCAACATTATCAATTTTAATACCATACTAAAAATAAAAATATTATTATAATATTTTTATAACATACCATAAAATTTTTTTTTGGACGGAAATGATATTTTATTGGTGCTGGTGTTTGACTTAACATTATTTCTTTACATTCTAATTTTTCTTTAGCTAAAGTAAATGCACAAATACTTAATTGAACATTTTTTGATGCCCATGTACGAAATTGTATAAAAGATTTTTCATTACTTTGACATTGTATTGGATCTGATACTAACATAACAAAAGGTCCTTTACTATATTGTTCAATATACAAATAAACAAAATTTTTAATTGGCCTATTAAATGTTCCAGTTATATTGTATAAATTACTTTCATTTGGTGACTTTTTTGCCATTTTCCATATCTAAAAAAATAGTCAATTATTTTTATTAATAAAAAATAATTAAAATATTTTTAAATATTTCAATAAAAAAATAATAACTAACCCCATTTCCAGAAATACTATTTCTCCATCTACATTTTTTATTCCAATCAGAACAAGATAAATCAGAAGGTGTACTTATATAATCACCATTTGCACTGGTTATTAAATCATTTCCTTCAAAATCTTCACCTAAATCTACTAAAAAAAAATATAATTAAAAAAATTAAAATTAAAAAAATAAATTTACATGCTACTTTACATAATTCTGCTTCATATTTTATATTATCAACCATTACAAATGATCCTTCAACATTTGCCATATCATAACCTCTTATTGCAATATAAAAAGGTGTATTACGTTCAGGTATATTTACATAACATTCAGTATTTAAATAAACAGTTCCACAATCCAAATATAATTTTTCTGGTATTAATTTTATATTATCATCTGGTAATTTTTCATACATTAAAACTTCTAATCTAGCACCATTATATGTCCAATAATCTAATGTTAATTTTCCAATATTTTTTTGGCATGGTATCAATGATGATCGTATAATTGCTGTTTGTTCTTCACGTTTTCTATCACCAATAAATAATAAATTGTCACCCTCAGAAAGTTTTGATGGCCCTGGTGCAACACGTAAATATGGAAATTCTATATGATCTGTTTTTGTAAAAAGAAAAAAATCCATTGAATCTAATCCTTCTTTACTTTCAACATTTTTCCAGTTACACGTTTCAACATTTTGAAAATCACAATTAAGATCTGATGAATGGCGTATTGGACGTAATTTTTTTGAATCTAATTTATCAAGACCATTTTCAACCCATTCTAATCCTAAATATTGTTTTATTTTAGCACGTTCTTGTTCATAACCCGGCATACAACTTAAAACTAAATAATAATTTAATATAATTAAATAATATTTTAAATTAAAAAAAAAATAATAGATAATATATATATATATATATAAGCTTACCAGGTTTATAAAATATATTAAATAATATTATAATATATAATCCATAAAAAATATAACATTGATTAAGCATAATTAAAAAAAAATTAATATTGACCTTTGCTTAATATTTTACTTTTTAATTAAATAAATAATAATATAATAATATTATGCCTTTTCTAAAGACTAACTTTAGTTCTAAACGAACAATGATAAATTGATGACTATTATCAGAAAATAAGTTATTTTTATGGTAAAATCTGGTTCTTCTTTTTTCACGCTATTTCCTATGTACTCCCTTAGGCGGAATAATATCTTTTACAACAATATGTGACATATCATACCTTAATACGTCATTTATAAATCTTTTATTACTTAAAAATATAAATTATTAAAATTTATTTCTATCATTTTTATAATTATTTATCCAATAATTAAATAAATTTATGTTCACAAATTGTTATTTTTAATAAAATCACCTCTGTCATTGATTAATGATAAATTTTGGAACAGGAATTTGAACAGTGAATGCTGTAAATAAAGTTTAATCACTTAAATTGTATATATATCCCTTTCTATAGTACATGAAATATGTTATACAATTAACCTTCCGGGCGCATCTTCATAAGTAATTCCAGATTTGTTTATAATTATAAAATTGTATTTAAAAAGACGAGATATGAGAAAAATAAAAAGTTTTTGATTACTTTCCATTTTACTGATTTTTATCACAAGAACCTGATTCTTTATGAAAAATGAAAGTTAATTTCTTGTATATTATAAATACAATAGAAAATTGAAACGTCCATTTGTTATATTTAATTTTTATTATTTATAATATTAAAAAAAAAAACTTTAATCTAAATTAGTATCATAAATAATAAATTATATATAACTTTTTTTTTTTTAAATTTACCAATTAGTAATAACTATTTGAATTTTAAAAAGTACAATTGACGTGATAAGTTAAATAGAATAAAATTATTAAATTTTATATTACCTATTTTTTAATATTTAAATTAATAATTTTCATAATAATAAAAACTTTTTTACGAAATCACTCAAAAACACTTTAATTCTTATATTCACCTGTATAGTATTTCTTATTAATAATGTGGAAATAAAAATTTTATTTTTATCTATTAAATAAATTATGAATAAAAAAAAATATATGATATCAAAATGTTAATTATTTGAATAAAAAAAATACCTTTATGTATAACGTTTAAAAAAAACAACAAAATATCTTTTTTTTTGTTGCATTTTTTAATTTATATAAAATTTTGATATTTTAATACAATATAATAAAATTGATATATACATTATCTATAAAGTAAACAATGAATTTCTTCAAATACTAGATATTAAAATAATATACTTCATTTGAAGAATAAGAAAATTTATTACAATAATGGCTACGTTAATAAATTTATTTAGATATTCATTTGTGTTAATTTTTTAAATAATTAAAAATAAAATATTTTGTTGTATTTAAATAAAATGATAATAAAAATGATAATAAAGTTGTTTAAAAGAATAAAAATTTGATAATTGTTTATTTAAAAGAAACAAAGTAATAAAATCTTATTTTTTTATCTTAATAATAAATTATTTAAAATGTTTTTTTTCTTTTATAATGTAATATATTGAAATTTTTTTTATTTTAATATATTTTGATTTTTTTTAAAATACCTTTACTTTTATGCATTTATATTTTTTTATTGTCAAAAATTTAATAATGTTATTTATTTAGCTTATTAAAAATAATTGTTTTGCTTGAATTTTTTTTTTTAATTCTTTATTTATCTCTAAAAATAACATTTATAAAACTTAAAAAGTATATATAAAAATTCTTTAATTTTTTTTTAATGGCATTAGAAAATTTTCTTGAACACATGAAATAATTGTAATTAACATTAAGTAATAACAGCAAATAATAAAGTAAATTACTATTTCTTTGAATATTTTTTTACTTATAAGATAATGTTTTGTTTTTATTAAAATATATAAGTATATTTAAATTTTTTATTTAAAATAATTTTTAGATTGGTTAATAAATTATTCATTTAATTAAAATATTATAGTTTTCTTGTCATATATATATGTATATATTTATTTATTAATTTAGATATATGTAACAATATCACCTTTTTATATATTTTTCATAATTATTTTTTAATTTATAGTGATATCAAATAACATTGGTATTCTTTAAATTAGTTATTTTAAAATATTTACATGTTTTAATGACATAATTTCTTTAAAATATTATTAATTTATAAAATATTTAATATATATTTATGGAATAAATAAATATAAATTATTATATACTTATTTTGCAAATATATTTATTTTTTAATAATATCACATATTACATTGTTTTACTTATAAAGTTTATTATATTTAAATTGTTTAGAAAAATAACTATGAAATATAAAATAATAAAAAGTTTAAGTATATTATTTTTATTATTTTCATTTGGATATACTTATAATATTTTATTAATAAAACTATTTCCATATCCTAAAAACAAAAATGAAATAAAAAGTTATTATGATAATCCGATACATTCATTAAGGTAAGTTTTAATATTTTTTACTTAAATTAATATACATATTTTTTAAATAGTAAACGACAATTCAATTTTTTTGGTTCTAAAGATCATAATTGTTTTTATTCTCCAATGAATTGTGTTTTTTGGAAAGACAGAATTTCAACTGGAAGCCTCAAGATTCGATCAAAAAAGAAACTTTTTAATGTTTTTAAATTTTTAGATATTTAATTTTATAAAATAGGTCAATTATCTTTACAAATATTTAAAAATTTTTGTCACCTACAAATGTGCTTTAAAATATAAGTATTAGTCTATTTTGATTACTAATAATTTTTACAAGAAAAAATTTTTTTTTAAAAACAGACAAAATAAAGCGGATATTGTATGGTAGATTGTTATAATTTATAATTCTTCACGATATTTTTTTTTCTACAAAAAAAAAAATTATTAAATGCTGTGGTTTTTTTTTAATAATTTTACCTTAATAAACATATTTTTACCATTCGAATATTTTAATTCAGTATTGGAGAAACATGCATCTAATTGTGTGGTGGTGGGACATAATCCTATATTTTGACATTTTTCTATATTTGATTTAACTGTTACATTAATTGAATCATTCCATAAATCATTATAATATACATTTAATGTTTTTGTACAAATATTTGTAAATAAACCTAAATCATCACAATAATCTGCTTGAATAGAATCTTTAATACTATTCTTAAAAAAAATATTTTTTATACATTTAAATATAATAATACTCTTACTTTATCCATTCCTATTTGATAAAATGTATTGATATAACTTAAAAATTGTTTACAAATAATACATCCTAACATCAATGATCCTTCTTGACTATTAATTCCAAGTATATGAAAATCATTTGAATTAGAAAAAATATTATTTATAAGGATAGTTAATAATATAATTTTATAATTATATTTTCCATTCATATTATAATTAAAAATTACTTTTTAATAATAATTCAAGTTGATTTTATCAAAATGTTATAATATTTTAAAATTAATATGTACAAATAATTTTCCTATCTTAATATTATCATATTGATAATATGATTAACAATTACATACAAATTTTTGTTCTAAACTTTAAATTTAATATCTTAATAATTGATTATTTAAATTTTAAAGTAGTGTCAAAAATTGTTTTATAAAAATATAATATTTAATAAATTTTTAAAAAATATATAATATATATATTTTATGAAAATAAACAAGTTTTTTTTTTATATTAATGAGAAAAAGTCGTCTATTACAGGAGGAATTAATTGATTTTTGATTAAGATATCTCATTTAAAATGGAAAGATGATTATTAATAAATTTATTATACTTTAAAATGTGTGCATATATAGTGATAATTTTAGAAAAGATTTAAATTAAATAAAAGTTTTTTTTTTTGTGATACTACTTATTTGAAGATTAAGAAAAAATTTAAATTAGTATATTTAAACGTTTCAATTTTGGTGAAACAAATTGACGATAAATTATACATGATAATTTTTTCGCGGATGTTAAAATAGATTTAATTTTTTATAACAATTTAGTAATTTAATAAAATTTTATTGTATATTATAAAGTTTTATTTTCTATATTTATTAAAAAACATGTTATAAGAATACAAAAAATTTTTAGAAAATGTAATGAAATTTTTAAATATAAGTGATTTCCAATTTTAAAGTAGATAAAAAGTAAAAATTAATTTTTTTTAAATAAATTAAATTTTTATATAATTAAGTTTATTAATATTTCGTAAATAATAAAATTTTTGCAAAAAATATTAATGTCATGTTATAAAAAAAATTTATATAATTTTATTAAATTAAAAAAAATATTATTAATAAAATATAAATCTATAAAAATGAAACATAATATTTTTTTAAATTGTTTGTTTTATATTTTTGTTAATAAGTTTTATTTTCTTTTATCAAAATTATTTTACAAAGTAATAGTAATTTTTTATTGTTAATATTTTTTGTTCTTTACAATTAACTTTACTAAAATATTGTTTTACTTTTGTTTAAAATTAAATCATGTTGAAAAATTATTTACTACACGATAGAAAACTTTATACAAATATATTTAATCTTTATTCTCATAAATAATATAAATTTTTGCTAATAATTAACTTGCTTTAACAATATAATAAAATTATTTACTTATTTAATTAAGGTCAATTTTTAAAAACATTAAAAAAAAGTATATTTAATGAAAATTTTATAGAATGGTTATTACCAATAAAAACTCATAGAAATTTGTAAAACATTTGATAAATTAATATTTTGCTTTTTGAACACTATTTTTATAGAAAAAAAATAAAATTATAAATATTTTTATTCTTTGATCATTTAAATATTTTACTTTTTATATAATATTTGAAAAAAGTATGATAATTTACTACTTTACAATAAAAATATTTGAAAAACATTTTAGTTATAATTATGAACATTAAATGATACAATGTTATAATTAAACAAAATATTAAATTTAGTAAATATATTTTTTTTATATTGATTATTTATAAGTAATAATCAAAAAATTAAATTAAAAAAAATAAATATGTTAAGGAAAAAAATAAATTTAAACTATTAATTTTTCTACGTTTATATTTTTATAACTAATTATTTTAATTCTTTTTAGATGATAATTGTTTCTGGTAATAAGATTATTTTTATATAAAAATGTGTTTCTCATAATATATTATATTTAAAAATATATTTAATTTAAAAAATAATTCGCAGAATTAAAATATAAAGTAAGTAATATAAATGTTGATTTAAAATAGTTAATGAATTATAATTAAAAGAATTTTATACAAAAAAATTGCTTTACATTAAATTAAAATATTTTTAAGAAAATGTCATTAGATTCTAATATATTTATTAATTTGACCACGCAAAATTTACATTTCAATTTATTTAAATTTTAAAATATATTTAAAAACCCAAGAGTGAGTGAAAAATTTATTTACTTTTTTTAAAATTATATACAAGACAAGAAAGAATAATATTTCTAAAAATATGGATGCAAAAATTTGCGCTATTTATCATTATAAACTTTGTTGTTGTATAAGATTCCAATATAAACCTTTTTTAGCAACCAATTGATTATGTGTACCAAATTCTTTAACTTGTCCTTCAGCAATATAAACAATAACATCAGAATTTTGAATTGATGATAATCTATGTGCAATAGTTACACAAGTACGATTTAATCTAGCTTTATCTAAAGCATCTTGAACAGCTCTTTCAGATTCAGAATCAAGAGCTGATGTTGCTTCATCAAGTAATAAAATTTTTGGATCACGAACAAGTGCTCTTGCAATAGCAATTCTTTGTTTTTGACCTCCTAAATAAATAAAATTATTAATTTTTGGTTTATATAAATATATATTTACCTGATAATTTTGAACCTTTTTCACCAACTTCTGTATTAATTCCATCTGGTAATAAACTAATAAAATTCTTAGAATTAGATAATTCTAATGCATCATCTATTTTTTCTTGTGAAACATTTTTTAAACCAAAACAAATATTTTCTTTTATTGTACCAGAAAATAATCGTGGTTCCTGTCCAACTAATGCCATTTGTGTTCTCAAATAATAAAGTGATAATGTTTTAAGATCTTTACCATCAAATCTTACAGCACCACTAGATGGATCATAAAAACGTTCTAACATTGAAATAGTTGTACTTTTACCAGAACCAGATGGACCAACTAATGCAACTGTTTGTCCTTTTTGTATACTAAAATGTAAACCATCCATAACAATTTGATTTTTTCTTGCAGGATATGTAAATTTAATGTTATCAAACATTATATTTCCTCTAATTTCATGTTTCTCACCAGCCATATGATCACCAGTTAATGGTTTTGCATTAATAATTTTAAATAATGTTTTTGCAGATGTATTTGCTTTTACAATTTCTGGAAAATATGAAGCAGCATTCATAACAGCAACAGAACCAAGAAGCATAAATATAACACCTTGAAAAACATCTTGTGGTGCTTTGTGGCCTAAATATATAACATGAATACCAATTGCATAAACAACAGTAAGAATAAAATATTGAAATGATTGTGATAAAGCAAAATTTATTGCTTCTAATTTAGAACGTTGGAATTCATTAGCTTTCTTTAAAACAACAGCTTTATTATATATATTACAAAAATGTTCAGATCTTGTTAATAATTGAACTGTTTTAACATTTTCGATTGCTTCAATTGAAATTTTACCAGCTTCATCATGAATCATTAACTCTCTTGTCTTTTTTTGAATAAGTAATGAAAGTATTATTTGTGATGCACCAAGAATTATAATTAAACCTGTACCAAGTGTTGATACTTGCCATGAATATATATATGAAAGAATTATACATGTAATTATAGATGTAATACCATATAAAATTTGTAACATTCTACCATCAAGTACAGCACGAATGTTTGGTACATCAGCTGCTAAACGAGTAATTAATTCACCTGGTGAATTTACTTTTTTATCAAAAAAACTAGCATCTTGATAAAGAATATTACTAAATGCCATAACACGATATTTTAATGTTAAATATCCTGAAGTATATGCATATATAACAGATGATAATAATTGTGATATAAAAGTACCACAACCAACTGCTGCAAAATAAGCAATTGTTATTGCTAATTGACCAACCATATAACCATCATAATTTCCTTGAAATAATCTAAAAACATGTGTAAATAATAATCCTAATGCAGGAAGTTCCATTCCACGAATAATAGCAATACCTAAACCAATTATTAATAAACCATAATAACCATCAGCATTTTTATATACTGTTAATATATTAGCTGAATTATCTTTTTGTGTATCATCAAGTTCTTCAAGTTCATTAATAGCATTTAAAGCATATTGAGGATCAGTTGCAACCATATCAAATATTAAAGAATTTTGTATTCTAAAACTTTGATTATTTTCATCAGCACGTATAAATGCATCTCTACCACTTCTAATACTTGATCGATATGATGAAATACTTGATCTTTCAGAATCTTTATAATTGTATGTAATAGGTTCTGCTCTATGAGTATATGATATATCATCATTTATACTTTTATTATCGTTATCTTCTTCATTTGTAAATTGTTGTGCTTTTACTAATTGAGCATATTTTCCATCTAATTTTACTAATTCATCATGACTTCCTTGTTCAATAATATTTCCTTTATCAAATACAATAATTTTATCAGCTGTTTTAATAGTTGATAATCTAAAATATTAATTATAATTATAATAATAATAAAAAGTTACCTATGAGCAATTACAATTGTACTTCTTCCTTTAGCAGCATTATTTAATGCAGATTGTACAATTGATTCTGATTGTGTATCTAAAGCACTAGTAGCTTCATCAAGTAATAATATTTTTGGATCTCTTGCTAATGTTCTAGCAATAGCAATTCTTTGTTTTTGTCCACCAGATAATTGAACACCACCCTCTCCAATAAGTGTTTCATATTTATTTGGTAAATTTTCAATAAATTCATGAGCATTAGCCATTTTACATACTTTAATCATTTCTTCATGTGTAATATTAGAATTACCCATTCTTAAATTTTCAGCTAAAGTATCACTAAAAAGAATTGGTTCTTGTTGTACAATACCAACAATATTTCTTAACCAATTAATATTTAAATCACGTACATCAACACCATCAATTGTTACAGATCCTTCTTCTGGTTCATATAAACGTGTAAGTAATCCAACACTTGTTGATTTACCACATCCACTATGCCCAACTAATGCAACAGTTTGTCCTGGACTAACAGTAAAATTAATTCCATGCAAAATTTTTTGTTCTTTTCTTGTTGGATATCTAAAATGAACATTTTTAAATTCTACTTTTCCTTTAACATTTTCTAAAATTTTTCCTTTATCACTATAACAATCAATTGGTGGTACTCTATTAATTGTATTATAAAGATCTGCTGCAGCAACACGAGCATTTAATAAAACCATTAAATGTGGAGATATTAAACCAAGAAAATATGCACCAAGAAGCATAGACATAACAACAATAAAAACATCACCTGGTGTTCCATAAATTCCAACACTTAAAAGATAACCACCATAACACATACCACATCCTAAATAAGTAATAAGAATTAAAAAAAATAATCCACCAAATAAACCACTCCATAAACCATTAAGTATATTATATTTAACAGCTCCTAATAATGCTTTTTTATATTTTTCTATTCTTTCTTCTTGCCCATTAAATGATTGTACAGTTCTAACTGCTAAAATAGTTTCTTCTGCAACTGCTCCTGCCATTCCAACATTCATAAGTTCATTCATTGTTGAATTTCCAATTAATTGAGACATTAATGCCATACAAATACATGTTGCTGGTGCTACACCTAACATCATAAGAGTTGTTCTCCATTCATATGAAAAAGCAATAACAACTGCTGAAATATACATCCATGCTCCTCTTAAAAGTAAACCTAATTTGTCACCTAAACCTTCACGTATACGATCAACATTATCATTTAATCTTGTTGTTAATATACCAGCTTGTGTTCTATCAAACCATCCTGCATTTTGTCGAAGTATACTTTTGAGATATTCTTTACGAATTTTTGCTACAATTCTATTACAAACAGTTGAAAATGCCATAAATTGAACAAAATTAATAAAAAGTGTAAAAACTCCAATACCTAAGAAGATATATACATTTTCATATGCTTTAATACGAAATGTCCAACTTGTAGGAGGATACAATAAAAGAGCATTAGTAATTCTACCAGAAATAATTGATAAAACAGGTTGAGCTAACCCAGATAAAATTGTTGTAATAAATCCAATAACTAATAATATTATATCAAATTTACTAGCATAACGAAACTAAAAATAAATTAATAATATAATATTTTTTTTATATATAATAATAATTAAATATTATAAAAAAAAAAATGAAATATAACTTACAAGACCAAATAAAGAAACTGGCTTAGCTGAAACTCTTTGTGGCATATTTGCACTTGGATTACATAAAAGATAGTTTAATATTTTACCAAATATTGATGGTTCATATAAAAATCCTTTATCTTCTTCATCTTCATCTAAAAAAACATTATTCATATCTAAAGCGGTAGATAAATCATTTTTCTTTCCATTATTAAGATTATTTTTTACTTTTGAATCCGTTTTTGTTGTCATACTTTATAATTAATAGTTTTTTTTCGAATATTAAAAAAAAACCAAATTTGCATAAAATTTAAAAAATCTGAAGTAAAATAAATATATAATTATATTTGATGAATAAAGGTAAAATTTAAAAAAATAAAATGTTTTTTATTTATTAATTAATAAAAATTTTGAAATATTATCTAGTAAATATAAATTATTTATAGTTATGATTTTATTAATTTAAAAAAATTTTTACAATATATAATAATTAAATTAAAATTTGCCAATAAAATTTGTTTTAAAAAAATAATAAGTTAAAAATTATAAATAAAGTAAACTTTTTTTTGACAATGTTGGATATATAATAAGAATACCTAAATTAAATAACCCTAAATTATCATTATATATATTATTACATTTATTTACAATTTCTATTGTGGGCTGGTTGTTGGAGCATACAAAAGACACTGTATTAAGATTAACTTATAATTTGTGTTAACATAAACTTGTGTAAATGAGAATTGTTTGCACTTGAAAACTTACAATTTAATATATGTAAGTTAATATTTTTGTCTATTTTATGCTTTCTAAGTAAATTTTTGTTCTTGATATAATTATAACGTAAAATAATCAAAAAATCATTCTTGATATTTATTTATAATTGTTACTGTAATATAATAGTAATTATTTTATAAATAATAAATATTAGGTATTTGACATTTGTTATAATTTAACTTAAATAAAATAAACAAAAAGTGTCATTTGAAAAACTTTTTTTCACCTTTTTTTTTAATTTTTTAACTTTATAAAAAATAATGTAAATTTTAAAATTAAAAAAAAAAATTTTATTTTATTTGCAACAAAATTTTTTTTTGTTTATACCATTTAAATATTAATATTTGAAAATTTAATTTAATTGTTTTTTTTAAAAAAAACAAACAAATTGTATATGTTGCATGTTGTTAATAATTATAAAATAAAATAAATAAGTTTTTTTAAAATACAAAATTAATTTTAAAAAAACATTTTTTTTTTAAATTTTATGAATTAAAAATCAAAAAGTTTTTATTTTCTTTTAATTTTTTTATAAAAAACTTTTTTACTTTAAGTAAAATTTATAGATATGTAATTTAATCTTTAAAATTTATTTTTTTAATTTAAAAAAAAACAAAAAAAAACTTATTTATTACTTTACTGGAACTAAATTAATTTTTATTATGTTAAACTTGTGCTAAATTGTATTTTAAATTATTTAAAGAAAACTTTTGATAGGATAACCTGAATTGATAATAAAAGTTTTTTACTTATTTTAAGCTGAAGATGAGGTAATGTATGATCAAGATATTTACATGATTTATAAAAAGGAGTAAACTAGCTTTAAATTTGTCTGTGTATACAATAATTGTTAACGTTTATATAGTTTTATTATAATTTTACATATTTCTTTTTGTTGAAAATTGTTTAATTTAGTATTTTGAAATTATTTTTATATTTACAACTGTGAAAAGAGATTTAAAATAAATATACAACAACGATAAACTGTTAAGAATAACTAGGAAATATATTAAAAATTGTTACTTAGCAACTGATTATATGGGTTTTATAACAAATTTGGTAAAGTATGTAATCTATTAATGATAAATTAATTTTTTTTTAAAATGTTATTATTTGGTTTAGGAATAGGAGTTATTTTGATATTAACTTTATGGTTATTTATATTATTACTATCAATAATATTTTATAAACGTGGATTGTAAGTATAAATTTTTTTAAGATGAATAATTTAATTACTTTTAAGAAAAACTATACTTCCTTTTTTGCTTCTAGGAATATTTTTAACAACTATTATATTAATTTGGCCAAAAGAAAAATGCAAAAAAGAAGAAGAAAATAAATTTATAAAACAAGAAAGTTACGAAAAACCGACATACTATCCAATTTTTTTTAGTTTGCCATTATTAATAATAACAACAATAACTATCTTATTTCTATCAATAAAACAACTTCAAATAACATTTTTAAAACCATTTGATAATAAAACATTTTCAACAAAAATGTTGCTAAAAATTACTGATAATTAAATAATAAATTTAGAATACTAGCAGATGAAATACCAATTAATATAAAAAAGATATGATACATATAAAAAATTTACATTCTTGTATATAAAATTTTAAATAAATTTTGATAATGTTTAAGTAATATTATTTTGTATAAAATTATTTATAAATAAATACATTAACAACTAAATATTATCTATGAGAATATTAATATATATAAAATTTTAAATAAAGATATTAGTATTATCATTTATAATATTTGATTTTGATAAAAATACATTTATATATTAGTATTTTAAAATAAAATTTACCACATTTTTTAATTATATTTTTTTTTCTACTAAATTATTTTATCACATGGTTTTTTTTTATCCAAAACAAAATGTTTTGGTAAAAGAATATTTTTTTTTCCCTTTTAACTATATTTTTATATATAATTTTCGGTCATATTTATTATAAAATTTTGTGGGTAAATAGTATTTATTTGATTTGGTAATCAATATTAACTTATAAATTTATACTTTTTATATTTTTATTTCCCTAACATTTTAATAAAATTTTTGACTTTACATTGTTATATATTTTATTTTCATTATACACATTTGTCATTCGTTAAACTTTTTTTTTATTTTAATGTACATTTAGTTTTTATACATATATGAGTTAGTTATATCGCTTATTACCGTTAAAAATATAAAACAAATACGTCCTTGAATTTTCTAAGTTGTTTTCTAAAATTTTCTACAAATTTTTAAATTAAAAAAAAGAATATTGATGTCAAATGTTACAAATAAAAAAGCGTGCAAATATTATTTTAATTTTTCCATTTCACTTAACTTTAATTTGAATTTATTTTACTTTTAGTTTTATAGTTCTATTTACGTCTTACTTCAAAGAATTAAATTTTTCCAAATATTTTTACTTTTATCATACTAAAAGTTCAAATTATTTCTAAAAAAAGAAAAATAAAACAGCGTAAGATGTCTTCACAAATTGATAAAAGTATGTTTTAAATTTAATTATTTTTAATAAATATTTTAGTCACTCGTCAAGTTTTACAAATACACGTGGAACCAATAGAAATTGAATTGAATGATGTTGATGAAGAAGTTTTATTACCAACATTACGTACAGCATTTCCTCATTGTTGTGGTTTATATTATTATGATTTTAAAACAAATAAAAAAAATATTGTTAAATTTGATGGAAAAAAATTTTTACCGCCTAAAGGTGATTGGCTAACACAAAAAATTTATGCTAATTTATCTGGTAGGTATAAAATATTTATTTAATGAATTATTTTTTTTTTAAGGAGGAAGAGTATATAATGAAATTAATAGTAACTATGAAAATGCCACAAAAACATTTGAAAGATCAGTTTATGCTGTACAAAAAATGTTTGAATCATTAAATGGAAATTTAAAAAAAAGAGATATAAATATTGATAGTAAAGTTAAACAAAATGAAAAAGGAAAAATAAATTGTGAGAGAAGTACAATAAATTCATTGGATAATATTGAACCATTATTAAAAAAACTTTCAAAAAAAATGGTTAATTTTTTTTTTATTAATTTAATTAAAAAATTTTTTTTGTTTTATTTTTAGATAAAAAAATCATCCAAAGAAAGTGGAGATGATAAATCAAAAAACAATGATGAAATTAAAAATAATTGTGAAAATAATTGTGATAAATGTGATTTATCATATTCTCAAATGGAACAACAGTTTTTGGATTTAGCAAAAATTTCAACGGGAAAAGATTCTATTATAGAATCACAAAGGAAAGAATTAGCTGAGGCAAATAAAATTGGTCCAATATTAGAAAAAGAAATTGTTGAACTTAAAAATAAATTAAAGAAAGTTGAGGATAAATGTAAAAGTTATAAAGATGAACTTGATATTTCTAAAGAATTAGCAAATGAACAGAAAGATTATGAAGAAAAATTAAAAAATTTGCAAAATAAAATGGAAAATTCTGAAAAAGAAATAAAAGTATTAAAAAAAAATCTTCAAAAAGAGATAGGAGAAAAAGAAATGTTTAAGAAAGAACTTGATCGTACATCTAAAAAATTTAGTGAACTTGAACATTTGATAAACAATTTAAATGGTGAAAGATTATGTCTTAAAGAAGAATTAAATGAAACATGTAATCAATTAACAATGAAATGTAAAGAATTAAATGCATTAAATGAAGAATTAACAGTTGATAATTTATCTTTATTAGAAAGGTAAATATATTATTAATTTCATGATAATTTTTATATTTAGGGAATATAATGCAATTGCAAAACTTGAGAATATAACATCAAAACATAATCATGAATGTGATGATTACAATAAAATTATTCAAAATAACAACGATCAGGTTGTTTTACAACAAAAATAATTTATGTCTCAAAATTATTAATTCACCATTATATGTCCCTTTGTTTTTAAATTACATGTGTTTATCTAAAATAAATTATAATTAATGGTGATATTTTGAGAAGAAATATATTATACACATCAAAAGTCCTTTGTCTTTATATTTTAATTTAACTTAATTCAAATGTTAAAAAAATTTTTTCAATTAAATATAAAAGTTATTTGTTTATATTTAATAATATTTTTAGATTGATGAGCTTCAAAAATCAATCAATTCTATGGAAGCAACATTAACTCAATTAATACAAGTTAATGATGATTTAAGTCGCAGGTTAGATTTTAATGAAAGTTATATATCTCCATAAAACAAAAAAATCAAAGTAATTTAAGAATTTTTTTTTTTTCATATTATTATATTGTTGACTACACTATTATCCATATAGTGGTGATGCAACTAAATATATCATTTTAAACTAGTATGTAAAATTGATATTACAAAATAATACATTTATTATTTTTAAATATAAAAATTACATACAAAAAGATATACATATCTTGAATTTAATAAATATGAATTTTTTTTTAGAATTATATTATAAAAATCACATTTATTTTTTTTTGTTGTGAGAAAGTAATTATTTTATTGCGCTACTACTTTTAGCCAAAGTTAAAAATAGTACCAAAAAATAAAAACCTGACGATAGATAATTAATATTTTGAAAATATATTTATTAATTAAAGTTACTGGTAAAATAAATATTATAAATTAAAATAAGAAGAATATATAAAACTTGATTAAGAGTTAACTAAAGTTTATTATTTCTTTAGATGTATGCTTTCGGAGTATGAAAGAAAAAAGGACAATCAAAAATACTCAAAACTTAAAAATCAATTTGAGAAAAAAGAAAATAAAACAAAAAAATATCTTATATGAATTATTAAAACAAACATTTTTTTTATTTAAAGTTAATTATTGTAATTTTGAGAAACATTTTAAATTGTTTTTAAACCTAAAATAAAAAATGTTTTTCAATTTTTTTTTGAAAAATATTACTTCAATTATTTTTCTTATCTATTTTTAATCTTTTAATAAGAAGTTCAAATATAAGTCATAAAATATTATTAAAGTAAACATTAATTATTACTCTTCTCACATTGAAATTTTATTGCCATCTTTTAAAACCATAAAAATAGTTAATTTTTATTATTTGACTATTTTTTTTTTATTTTAAAAAAATTTTAAGTAATAATGTATAACAATTTAAGTTTTTTATCAGTGCATATATTTTTTAAAATGTCAATTAAAAAATAAGACTAAGGTAATTTAAAAAAGATTTTTATATTCTTTGATTTATGAATAAAAATATTTTTTTAATATATAATATTTTCTATTTAATTAATCTTTATTTTATTTAATAAAGTTTTTTTTTTAACTTTAGTTGTTATTTCAAAATAATACTTTAAAATTGATACTGGTAACACATTAGATTTAACTTAGAAATAATAATCTAATAATTAAAGAATATAAGATATCACATTATTTGAATACTTATGACATTTATCTTATCTTTAAAAATATATTTAAAACAATGAAATATGTTTAATTGATAATATTAAACTAATCATTTTAGCAAATGTTATCTTAATATCAATTTAATCGTTCTTTGTGAAAGTAAGTCAATTAAAATTGATATTTTAAATGCTTAAAAACATCATAATCATTGTTTTTTTTCTCCTTAAATTATATAATAGTAATAAAATATATATATATATAACTATTGTTGTATTAAGATAATAGTTTTTAGATAATCCATTATCATTAGACATAAAATATATATTCAAAATATTTGTAATCAGTTATCTTTAAATATTTTTAAAATTATTATTATTTTTAGAATTTTGTTTTGGTAAATAATGAATCACCAAAAATTTATTGTCATATTGTTTGTTATTGGTATTACATTTGTAAAATATTGTAAAACTAATAATGTATTTAATGTTAGTGTTAAAGCTTTATGGAATTTAAATATGATGGCAGAATGTGAACTTGGTTATAGTGCATTCATATACAATAATTATGGATGTTGGTGTGGTGCTGGTGGATCAGGAAAACCAATAGATGGAATTGATGAATGCTGTATGATGCATGATAAATGTTATGATGCTGCTATATATGGAAAAGTTTGTTATGATGTTCCATACGAATATCTTGATGATTATAGTTGGAATTGTAATGATCATGTTGCCAATTGTAAACGTAAGTTATAATAAATTATATTTATAATAATAAATATTTTTAAAATGTAGCTGATTTAACTGGATGTGGTAAAGTATTATGTAAATGTGATAAAATGGTTGTTGAGTGCTGGAAAAAATATGAAAAACCAAATAAAAAACCTTCTTGCAAGAAATCTTTATAATTGTTTATAGAAAATTTAATAATCACTTTTTTTAATAAATAAAAAAAATTTTTTGACAACATTTTTATTAAAACATTTATAAAGTAATAAAATAAATATTTTTGTAAAAATTTTATATACAGTTAACTATTTTAATGTCAAGTAATTATTAAAATATTAAAGTTTATCAAAAAGCAATTTTATTTTTAACAAATAATTATTTTTATTAATTTAGAATATTGTTAACTTTTAATAGTTTAACTAAAAATTTTATAAACAACAAAAATAAACTACTCATCTTTAAATAATTATCAAATTTATAGTTTAATTTTTATTTATCATCAATGTCATTTTAAATATTATTTAAAAGTCTAAAATTTGATTTTCTTTTTCATCAAATATTAAAAAAAAAACAATTATATTATGTATAAAAATAATCTTTTATTAAAAACAATATAAAAAATTAATTAAAATTTTTGACCAACTTTAATAGTAAAATATATGTCGTCTTTTGTATTATATTTTAAAACTGTCGAATAAATTATTAAATTACTTTCTAAAATATTTTCAGGTATAATATACGTATGCCTTTAAAAAAATTAAGGTCGCAATTAAAAACACTGTATGTCATTATTTAGTGACTTATATTTAAGCCGTTTAAAAACTTTAACGAAAATATAGAAAATTAACATTTTATTAAATTATATTGAACGTAGATATTAACTATTGATAAATTATTTTTATTTGCGATTAATCAAGGTTATATCATTTTATTAGGATGCTTTAAGAATTTATTCTTTTATTTAATGAAAAAATAAATTTTTTTTTTTCAATCAAATTAAGAACTATGTCAGGAAATAAAAATAATTTTGTTAAATATTTAAAATGTCGTTGATTAATAAAAAAAAATCCAATTGACTTTTTAATTAACACGTTACTATATATTAATTTAGAATATAATTATCTTATTTACTATTAATTATTATTTTATTCTCATATTTTGACACCATAAAATTATACTATATCAATAAAAGTACTTATATTTTTATTTATTATAACTTTTAACTTGTTTACTTTTTAATATATTTTGATGAAAAATACTTTTTAATCAAACAATATGTGTTACAAATTTTACCTGTTTTATAATATTTTAAATTATATAAATTTTGTATAGTCTCATAAATTTTTATACTTTTTCTAGAAATATTGTCAAATATATATAAAATAATTTTTTTTTTATTATATGCCATTCTTTTTCATCTAAAAAAAAAGAATTTTTTTTAAATATAAATTTTATGTTGAATATGGTATATCGATACATAATTCAAGTAATATCTGGTTTTAAAACTAATTTATAGTCTTTATAAATATCTTAAAAGTGTTATCTTTTTTTCATATTTTAACATTTAATCTTATCGTATTTTATAAACACTATAATATTTAATGACGGTATAAATAAGTTTATGTAACTAAAATATTTTAATATTAAGTTAATTCTTTATTTTTAAGATTCATAACTTGTTTCAATAAAATATTAAATTATTTTTAATTTATTAAAAGCTAACAATATTCTTCCTCTTAAATATATATTTGATTAACATTTAAAAAGAAAATTTTCTTGTCATCTTAATATAAAAGTTATTATTAAATTAGGTAATAACATAAAACATACAAAATATTATAGTGAAAAGATTTTTAAATGTGATAATTTATACTTCTAATACTATTATTCCAAATAATATATCTTTTTTAATTACTTTTTTTTGTTTTATTTTTTTTTTTCATTATCATAGATATACTAAAAATATTATTTCTTTTATATTTTTGTTGGTAATAAATAATTATGAATTTCATCATTAAAACATGTTATTAAACTAGAATAAAAACTATTATAGATAAGAAAAAAAAAAAATTTTTTTATAAGTCTATTTATATTTCAAAATATGATTGGTAATCTTGTAAATAGTATAAATATGTTTGTAATTTGTATTTGTGGTTAAAATATTTAAATAAATATAATTTAAAATTATATAATTTTTTTTAATAAATATAAAATCATAACAATTTTTTTTTCTTGAAAGCAAGTTTCTTAATATGTTGGTTTTGATTAGTAGATTGTAAAAATATTTAATATAGTTATCTTTTTATTATTTTAAATATATTGTTATTTTCTAATAACTTTTTTTTTGTTTAAATATATTATTTATATAAATAAATTTTTATTGTGAATTATAGTGGAAACAAATTAAAATATAAATTTTGGTAGTATTTTATCCTATTATTTTTATTATATAAAATGACATATTACACATACATCTTCAACCTTAAAATTTCTTGGAGTTGGTATTATAAAATATATACTTTGTGATATTTTATTCTTAAATATACCGATTTTTTTTCATCCATTAAAACACATACGATTTTTGTTTTATAAAACTAACAAAATATTTTCTTTTTCCGTATACACCAGTTTAGATGTATTAACAAATCCATCTTCTTTTATTTAAACATTATAATTATCCATAAAGTAAAAAATTATTTATATTTTATATGACATTAAAAATATTTTGTCAAAATTATGATCAGTAATATTTTTAATATAATAAAGCGGTTTTAATCAAATAACTTTTTTTTATTCAATATTAATCATATATAAATTTAAATACAAATTCCTAATGTTTATAATCTCTTTTTTAAAATAATAATAAAAAGTTTTTATATTTATAAACTTCAAAATCTTAAACTTTATTTGTAATGATATTTATATTATAATCTTATTAAATTATATAACATTATGAATAATAATTTTTTTGATATTATTAAAAGTAAATTTGACTTTATAAGCTAGATATATTATAACAAAACAAGTTTTTTTTTAAAATCAAAATAACTTTAAATATCATGTGAACTTAGAAATTATGATCACATATGTCCAGATGTAACTTTTTTTTGTTATAATGCTTTATTATTATTTACAAAATTGTAATCTTTAAAATCACTAGTTTTAAGATTATCTCTTTTGTTATCATGTTTAAACATCATCTGTAGATCTCTCGAATGAATATTATTAATTGGTGTTATCTTTGAAACTACTATTGTACACTTGAAATATTTTTTTTTATTATTACTACATAAACCTGTGACTGTTCTAGCGGTTATTCTTTGTATTATATTTATTAACAAATTACTTCTCTCTTTTTCATAACTGTTCGTGCATAAAGACTCTGTACTTTAATGTGTAACGAAGTGTTAGTAAGAATCTTAATTAATGATATTTACTCTTCATTTGCCCATCATCGTGCTTTTCTATAATTCTTTTTCTTATCTAAGATTATTTTATCCCACCAATATATTTTATCATAATAGTTATATTGTTATATAAAAAGTTAACATAAATGGACATTAAAATTTGTTTTCTATTTAAAAAATTACCTGTTCTTAATAATAATATTAAATTTTATCTTTGTTACACTCTATTTCCAAAATAATAATTTTTATTATATACATTTTTTAATTTCTAAATAATGTTATCTTTTAAAAATATATTCAAATATAATAATTTAATATCTCGTTAAAAATCTTTATTTAATTTATATACTAAGTCTTAAAAATACATTACTATCTTTTCAATTTATAGAAAAGCAAAAAGAATGTTGACTATAGTTTTTTTTTGTTTATTTTTTATTTGATATTATATTTTTACTTTAAAAAAAAGAATATTATTAATAAATAAAATTTTTTATCAATTAATTTTCTTTTACATAGAAAACAATAATTTAAAGTAATCTAAGAAAAAATTTTAATATATACTTTTAGATATATTTTTTATATATTGATATCAACTTTAACTTAACTTTTGTAAAATTAAGAACAAATTCTAAAGATAAATAATTTAGACAAGTTGTTTGATTAAAAAATTCATAAAAATGCCATAGATACTTTAATGAAGTTTTGTAAAAAAATTAATAGATAACATAATTTAGATATGTATTATTTAATAAGCTTCCACTATATTTTTTCAAATTTTTGTTGAAATAAATAATTAAATTATATATAATAAGAAGAATTTTATTTTTTATTAGTTATTTATTTAAAAACAATTTATTTAATTTATAAATTAATCAATGTTGAAATAAATTATCTATAAGATAAGTAAAATAATATTTCTGTATTTTTTAATAAAACAAAAATAAGAGGTGTGAAATGTATTTTTGAGACGCTCAATATATAAATAAATAAATATATATATATATATATTTCAATTAATAATATTTATTTCAGTTCATGTTTAACTGCTTTTCGTAAAACGGAAACAAAATATTTTATCAGACAAACTTAAAACTTGATTAAAATTTGAGGCCATTTGGCTAATGCATTTCTTTAATCAATCTTACTACTATATTGTCTAAATCATCTATTTTAATAATTTATTAAATATAATTTTAATCATCAATAAGATTGTTATGAAAATATTGAAAACATTTATAATATTTTTATTTACATTTACTATTGTATATAGTGAAATAACAAATAATGATAATTTGAAAGACCTTTGTTCTGTTTTTGATCCATTTAGAATTTCACCTGAAGAAAATAAGGTAATATTTAAAATTTTTTTTTTATAAATAATAATAAAATTTTATAGTATCAAATTGGTGGAGCATTTCCATTACATAAAGATGATTGTTTAACTTTACGATCTGATACAGTTCAAGATATTGTCGCAATTCAATGGGCCTTATCCCATTGGAATCAAAATAATCTTAATAGTGATTGTAAAATTGGTTTTTATGCTGGTGATAGTTGTTCAAGGAATAAAGAAACAATTTCACAAACACTACGATTTCTTGATTCTATTGGATACCATGAACCAAAAGAATGTGAAGATACAAATAATAATGGTACACAAAAATTTGTTTTTCTTATTTCACCAAAAGATGCTAATGCTTCTATTGCTCTTGGGAATATTTTAAAAACAACAAATTTACCAGTTGGGGTTTACTCCACAGCATCTTTAAATTCATTAATAAATAATAATATAAAAAATATTATTTCAACTGCACCACCAGTTAGTGCATTTATCGAGGTTAGTTTTAATAAAAAAAAAAGTAATGTTAATTATTTGTTTATTTTTAATATTAAAGATGTTTGCAAAAATAATGTCATCTTTAAACTCAAATCTAGTTACAATTGTCGATAACAATGATATTGAAACTGTAGATAAAGTTATAAATCAATTAAAAAAATATAAAATTTATGTTGCCGAAGTTGTTGCTTATAATGATCCATTATTAAAAAAAGTACTTAAAGAAACAGATAGTAAAATAATTTTATCAATTTTACCAAAATCAGAATTAATAACAAGTATTAATGATGAAGAAATTGTTTTATTAAATAAATTATGGATAGCAATACCATTAGATAGTGAAAAAATAAATGCTAATGATTTTTATTTATATGATAATTCATCAAATTTGCAAATAATGATATTACAAAAAAAAATTAATAAATATGATAATTTTAAATCATATTTTTTAAAAGTGGTAAAAAATAATTATGAATCTTATGCATTATTAGTTTCATATTTACAACAAGTAAGTTTACTTTAAATATAATATAAATATTTTAAGATTCATAAATGTGTATTAGATGATAAGAATATAATAAATAAAAAAAAATTAACTAAAAATTTTTCACCTAAATGTAGTAGTCTTACTATTGAAAATATGGAAGATGCTTATGAACAAACAGAAACATTAGAAAATATAATTTTATTGACATATGGTGTATCAGCTTTAGCAAAGTCAATTGAAAATAATGATTCATTAAAATTACAATGCGCAAAATCATCAATTGATTGTTTAAATATAATATTTAAGGAACTAACAAATTTAAAATATAATTTTGGAGCAAATGATCCTATAGAATTAAATGACTTATCAATATCATTTTATTTATCACCATATGAAAATAATGTTATGTTATTGTCAGATCAAATAATTGATGGTTATTTAGTTAGACCAGATTTTTTATTATCACAAAATACAGTTAATTTTGATAAAATTTGTGAATATCAAATGGGTGAAATTTCAAAATGGATGATATATAAAATGTTTAATAAAATTTCTAAAGATATTAAATCAACATGTCCATTATATAGATCATATTGTGGAAAATGTCAACATACTGTTCAAGTAATTGAAGATAGATATTTTTTATCAATACCTAAAAATTATCCAATATATATTGTTGGAATGTTTGATTTTCATTATGGTGAAAATTGTAAAAATCTTAAAACAACAACAGATATATCATTACCAATGGCATTTGTTCATACAGCATGGACATTTAGACAAAGATATCCACAATTAAAATTATTAAAACACATTGATTTTGGAACAATGATTGCTGATGGATGTTCTTCTGGTAAAGAAGCTATTAATTTTGTCGTTCAATCAGAATCAACATGTTATAGTTTTGAACAAGCTAATAGAAATATAACTATTGTTCCTGGTAGTACATTTGGATATATTTCAGGTGTTTCAGGAGAAAATCAAATTGCTTTACAACATTATTTTTCTGATTCATCTAATGATGCACCAATGGTTTCTATTGATGGTGAACATAATTCAATTAATAAAATATTTACAACAATGCCTAGTAATAAAAATTTAGGTTTAGTATTATTACGTTTCTTAAGAAAAATGAAATGGGAATTTGTTTCTGTTATTTTATCAGAAAATGATTATGAATCATTAAGTGCTTTTAAACAATTTGAAAGAATGGCAAATGATAGAGGTATTTGTATAGCTGAAGTTATTAATGTTAATACAAATGGGGGTGAAAATGTATATGTACATGGAAGTAATGTTACATTAATGTTTACAACATCAAAAGATGCTTCTGAATATCTTACAGGTCGTTTAAAAAGAGGTTTTGGATCAAATGGTGGTAATAGTAGACATGGAATAAATAATATTGTTCATGTTATGATTGGTGATGCTCATAATTTTTATTTACATGATCCAACAAATGTACAAAATTTTATTGGTACTGTTTCTATTCAACCAAAAGATGTTCTTTATCCTGATTTTAAACAATGGTTAGAAATGATTACACCATTAACATTACCTGAATCATGGTATTGGACAATTGTTGAAGAAAAATGGCAATGTGCATTATTAAAAAAAAATAAAGATTTATATGGAGGAAAAATGTGTACAGGTGAAGAATTATTAGATGTTTCTCAATTAGGTCGTATGACTAAAACAGGTTATTTAGCAAGAGGAATGGAAAGATTACTTTTTACAATGGATGCTGTATATAATCAACTTTGTAATGATAAAAATGGTATTTGTGAAGAATTTTTAATTAAAGGTAGAAAACAAATACTTCAAATTTTATTAAATACACCAATTGAGGATCATTTTGAAATATATGAATTTTTACCTAAAGAAGATGTTAAAAATGGTGGATATGAATTTAAAAAAATAGGTAATTGGTCAATAGAATCAGGTTTACGTTTACAAATATTTTATAAAACATATGTAAATAATGAATATCAAAGTACATTTCATCATATATCACAATGTCTTCCACCACTTTGTAAATGTTTCTTAGATTCAACAAATTTTTTACTAGAACCATTAAATCATATTACAATTGAAGATGGATTTCAAAATTTAAATGAAAAACAAACATTTCATTCAATGATTTCAAGTAATTCGTATATGCATCAAGAACCAACAATAGCATCATCAAAAGTTGGTAAATATACATCATTTTTTGATCATTTAACAAATGGAATATGGTCACATAATCCAATAAATTATATTATATTATTAATAAATACAGTTTTCCTATTCTTAGCAATAGCAATATTAGGATTAGTAATATTTAAAATGTATATACGTGTTGTTAAAGGTAATCAATCATTAGGAATAACATTACTTATTGGAATTATTGGTCTTTATATAACAGGATATTTTTTTATTTTTGATGCAACTGATATAATTTGTAGATGTCGAATGATATCACATGGATTATCATATACATTATGTTTTGGTGTTATGATAGCAAAAGCAACACAATTAAAAAATGCTGAAACATTAGGATTTTCAAATGTTATACATATAAGTTATTGGAATTATTGGCAATTATTATTTTTTATTGTTGGTGTTCAATTAGCATTAAGTCTTCGATGGATTAATGAACCATTTGCTTCAACATTATTAATTGATGCTACATCAATAGATATAGATTCAGGTATAATGGTATGTACATATGGACATAGTGAATTTATTTTATCACATTCATATGTTATTATTCTTTTAATATTAACATTATTTATTAATTCACAAAATAGAAATATTAAAAGAAATTATAAAGAAACAAAATGGTTATTTGCTGCATCAATAGTATGTTTTATTGTATGGATTGGATGGATTACAACATATTTTATTGTACCAGATATATATAAGGTTTGTTAAATCATTATTAAAATTTATATATAATTATTTTAGAATTATGTTATTGTATTTGAGATAATATTTTGTGGAACTGTATTATTAGCATTTATGTTTGGACCAAAAATTTATATATTATTATCATATGAACCTGTAATTGTTGAATGTCAACCAAATGAAACAATTGTTAATACTAAAAATGATGACAATGATTTATATGAAAAAAATTGTGAATTTGATGTTAGAAGTGGATCACCTACTTTATCTTCTGAAACAGGTAGTTGTCGATCAATTAATTTTGAAACAAAAATGACAAATCTAACAAAATCAAGTAACTCTCCAGCATCCGGTATTATAAGTGATGAAGATTTTGTAAGTATTACATGATTGTAATAAATAATTATATTTATTTAGGATAAACAAATATTTCATACACAAATGAGAAAAAAAAAATTTGAAACAAATAATATTAAAAAAATTTGATTTCTTAATTTTTATGTACTTTTAAACATTATATATCTGAACTGTTTGAATAAATTAAATTAAATTAAATAATAATAAAATTACATACAATATTTTGAGACATAAAAATATATTATGAATAAGAAATAGTTTAATTTTATAACTTTTTTAAGTATGATAAAAATAATATTATGTTAATAAATAATAAAAATTATCATACAAATAAAATATTTTAATTTAAAAAGTATTGAAATTTTTTATCTAAAATTTATCAAATAAAACAAACTTTATTGTGTATATATCTATTTAAATATATAAAAACTTTTATACACTTAAAATTGCTTATAAATTTTTATAGAATAATTGTGCAATGCTGGAAGAAATTGTTTTAGAATTTAAAAAATTTCTTTTATTAAATATAAAATTTCTATATGTTTTAATTTACTAAAATGTTTTTTTTAATATATATTCATAATGTTTTTATATATTTTTTGTGTTTAATGAATTTAATATTTGTGTTGGATGAAAATTAAAAGAATGTAAAAAAAAATTAAAATTTTTAAAATTCGTTTATTATATACTTTTAAATGTTTATTAATATATAAACTTTTTACTTTAAACATAATTGTTTAATCATCATTTAAAATAAATTTAAATATAAACAACTTTAAAAATAAAGGATTTCTAATTTTAATTAGTTTCATAGTTAAAATATTTATTTATATAATAAATTCTTATTTCAATATAATTATTTTTCAAAATTTTATATAACTTTTACAATAAAAAAACAATATTCAATACAATTATTATATTTTTTAAATATTATAATATTTAGATTTAAATATATGTACAAAATATTAAGCATAAAGAAAAATAATATATGCTTGCTTTTAACATTCTAATAAATAATGAATAGTTTTAAAAATAATTTAAATTTTTTTTTATTGAACATTTTTTTTACAGTAACATTATATGTTTAACAAGCTGCTAAATCAAAAAATATAAGTGAAAGTTTTTGTAAATATAATATAAAATATTATAAAAAAATATTTTAAAATAATTTTAAAAATTTTCAACAACTTTATTAAATTGTGTCTTAAAAAATTATTTTTTAATAAGGTTTTAGAAAACTTTTATTATTCTACAAAAAACGTATTATTATATAATTTATTTTTACAAAAGCGTTTTTTTACCATTACTTACTACTAGTAAATTTTTCCAAGTTTTTTTGGAAAAAAATTTGAAGTCAAAGAGTTTTTTAAAAAAACTGTTAGTTTAATATTTTCTAAAAAAAAATGATAATTATAAAAGTGTTTGAAAAAAGATAAATATTTTGATATTTATAATTAACTCTTTTATAACAACTTTTTTAATAAAAAAAAAGCGTAATTATAAATAAAATTAAGTAAAAAATGTATTTTTAAAAAATTTGATTGAACAATATTCTATATTTGTTATTAATTTTTGACTTTTAAAATTTTAAAATTGATATTTAGCAAGATGATTAATATTAGTTACAGGATAAATCTATTTATCATTAATGATCACTTCTCTAGTTTATCTAATTGTAGTAATCACAATTGCGTTAATAATTAAAAATTTATTTTGCTTTGAAAATATATTGCATTTATTTTTTCTTTTTTTAAATCATAATTAAAATTTACAATACAATGATAATTTTTGAAGCAGATTAATATTTTAAAACTCCTTATAGAAAAGAAAAAAAATGGCTAAAAAGAATTTCAATAAATCTTTTAGTTTGAATGAATTTTAAAATATAAAAAATATTTAATATTTTTTGCAATTATTGTTCATAAAAAACCAAAAATTATTTTAACTAATTAAATGCATTGTTTAAAAATTATTTTCTAAAAAGTTAAAAAAAATAGAGTACTAAAAAATAAAATTGAGACAGAAGTATAATGAAAAATAAATTATTCTTTAAATGATAATAATAATATATAAATTTTAGGTTATTATTTTTTTCTGTAAATGTTATATTGTTAATCTGGTACAAAATTAAATCAAACATAAAAAAATTTATTAAATTAAAAATATTCACATTTTTATAAACTTTAAATTTTTTTTTTTCTGTTTCAAAATACTTTTAATTATATTATTATAGATTTGACAATTTGTTTCTTGTTAACAATTTTCCAAATAACATAAATAAGTACCAGTTCAAAAAAATATTTTACTAATTTTTGTTAAAGTTTAATAATTTAAAATTGAATATTTATAATTTTACCTTAAAATATAAGTTAAAAAATAAAACTTTTTTCTCCACATATTAAAAATTTAAATTTAATAAAGTAAAGTTAATTTAACTTTAATTTTGCATTGAATCAAAAAAATTTAAATAATATTATTTTGATCACTAGGATAATATTGTAAAATAATTATTTATCTTATAATCATTAAGGAAAAAAAAACTTTTTATTTTAAATAATGATATTATACTTTATAAATGCACTTGAACATTAAAAAATTTGTTTGAGTATTTGTAAATTCAAAAAGTAATATTATCAATTGTAAAGTATAAATTATTTAATTTTAGAAAATAAAACTTGTTTAAATTATCAAATATTTTTTATCTTGTATTTTAATAAAAGAATGGTCATGCAGGTAAAATAAAAACAATTATATTTTAATAACAAAAAAGTTTATATTTAATTTTAATGACTATTTTTTATCTTTATTAATTTACAAACTAAATAAATTTAAAAATACAAACAATTTTTTTTTGTAATAATAATTTTATATTTTTATTCTAGACAAAAAAATATTATATATTTTTCTACTGTAGCTATAGTTCTTTTGCTATATATTAAATATACAAAAGTAATTATAATTACTGTAAAAAATACTATTTGTTTAATCTATTAAAATTTTTGTTTAAGAAATCATAAAATTTTAAAAACAATATTTTTCTTTTATGGAATTTCGAATAAGACTATCATATTTTAACAGTCCAGAACAATTAACTTCTTTTATTTTATTGAACCTTTTAATTTTATCAATAAACATAAATTTAAGATAATGATACCTAAACTTATTAATATTTTATTATGAACATTTATTATATTTCCTCTATTTTGATTTTTTTACTTTTTAATATTTATAAAAATATAAAAGTCTTAAATAAATGTTGCACAAATATATTAAATCTTCATAATAAATAGGGTTATTAATATAATATTAACTATTTAAAATAGAAATAAAGTTATCTAAGAAATCAGAAAAATTTTAGATTCATATATATTTTAAAGAATGATAACATCAAGTTGGTTCGAGTCATTTTAGAAGAATTAGATAAACTATCAGTTTAATACATATATAATCAAATTGTTTAGATAAAGAACAAAACATAATAATAAACATTTTGTTGTTAGTATTAAAGAATGTCTAAAAAAAGCATGTAATTTATTTTAGAAAATGTACAAATTTTTTTATTTTTTTCACATAATAATGATAATTAATGATAAAATTAATGCAGTTTATAATTTAATTTCATAGATTAAATAATATATAAAATTTATTAAAAATAATTTTTTTAAAATAAGGACAAATGACAAATAAATTTCAATTAATTTTTCTACTATAAGTAAAATCTAATGCAATATAAAAAATTAACCATCTTACAATTATATCTTATTTTCTTTATATTTTTGCAAATATTATATTTTCTAAAAATAATTTTTTACAATATTAATAAGTGTTTTAGGAATAGAAATAACATATTTTAAATAATCTTGAATCTAAAAATTTTCTTTAAATATATATTGAATGAATATTTGTTATTTTATAAGTATATATTTAAATTAATTTAATATCTTTTCTTTAATTTTATTTAAATTTTTTTAATATTGTTTAACAATGCAATAATGATTAATAAAAAATTTTTTTTTCTTTGAATATAATATTTAAATTTTATCACATTTACAAAAATATGAATCATTATATTTAGAAAAATAAAATGTTTTATATGTAAATATTTAACATAAATATTAATGACGTTTAAAAAATTCTGATGTTGAGGAAGTATATAAAGTGAGAAAATGAGAATGAAAAACTAAAGAAAATGAAATCATTTTTTATTTTAGTCAATTTTTGTTTTATAACAATATTGTTGATACAAAAAGGATTGGGATCAAGTGAGATAGATCCAGAACATTTAAAATACGATGCTGATTTTATTTCAAAAACTCTTCAAGAATATATTGATGAATCTGTAAGTCCTTGTGATGATTTTTATCAATTTACTTGTGGAAAATGGTTACAAAATAAAAAATTAAAAGAAGAAAGTAATGATATTGATAGTTCTAGCTTAATAGAATATAGATTTGGAACATTTTTATCAGGTAATTAGAAAATATTATTTTAAAATAAAATATTTTTAGGTTTCATTAATGGTGATTATAATGATCAATCAAAAGCATTAAATAAATTATATAAAATGCTCACTCTTTGTTGGTTAGAATCTGAAGAAAGATATGATGATATTTGTGGAAAACAAGTACTCTCATTTGCAACTTTTGGTTTTGTATCTTTTTATTTAAACAAAAAAATTAATAAAGAAAAAATAATGCTTGAATATGATGCATTACAAAAAATTTTTATTCAAGTTAAAAATGAGTTTAAATTAGTTGTAGAAGAAAGAAAAGATTTGTTGGATGATGAATCCAAAGAAAAAATTCTTGATAAAATTCAACGTTTATCATTTTTTACGGAGTTTAGTGATCTTGCTCTTGATAATGAACTTATGGAACAATGCTACGACTTTTTTACTTTTAATGAAAATGAGAGTTTAGAACAAATGTTTGAAAATATAAAAAATTATGATTCATTTATACCTGATAGTGCAACTATTAAAAATAGATGTAAATTTGTTATGTCAAAAAAAAATGCTTTTTACATTAATGCCAATATTATGGAAAATGCTCATTATTTGCAAAATGAAAATGTAATTGTTATCCAACCAGTTTTTATTAAAGAACCTAGATTTAGTCTCAGATATCCTAATTCATTTAATTATGGATCACTTGGTTTTGTTATTGGTCATGAAATTGTACATGGTTTTGATAATATAGGAGTAAATCATAATATTAATGGTACAGAAAAATTTAAACTTTTAACAGAAAATTCTGAAGTAAAGTTTAATGAAGCAACAAATTGTTTTGAAAAACAATACAATACAACAAAAGAAGAAACAACTGGAATAAATTTGAATGGATTTTTAACATTAGGTGAAAACATTGCTGACAATGCTGGAATTAAAATTGCTCATAAAGCATACTTAAAATATTTAGAAAAAATTGGTGGTGAAGAACCAAAAATACCTGGATTTGAAAAATATACTGGAGAACAATTATTTTTTATTAACTTTGCAAGATCGCTTTGTCATTATACAAATAATACAAATATAATAGAAGCTCAATTAAAATCTGACCATCTTCCTCACAAAAGTCGCGTTATGCTAACATTAGCAAACTATAAACCATTTTCAAACATTTTCAAATGTAATTCTGGTACTAGGATGAATCCAAAAGATAAATGTGAACTTTGGCGTATGTATAAAAATTTTTAACTTGTTTAAATTATATTACAAAAAAAGTAAAATATTTTTAATTATTTTTAAAATTCATTATTTTTTTAAAATTAACAAATTTTTTAACATTGAAGTAATATGTTTTAATTTAAATACAATTGAAAAATTTTTAAACTTTAAAATAATTCATACTACTATAACATTTAATCTTAAAACTATATAAATACTTCAATATTTTTTTTAATAAATTATAAAAATTTTAATTTAAAAACAATATTTTCAATTTTCTTATTCTATTCAAATTTTTTGAGATCGTTCATGTTAGAATGAATATAAAAAGAAATACTAATTATTTTTATAATAAACTACTTATAAAAAAAATTGTAAAATTATTATAATTTTAATGATAATAACTTGTTATATTGTAAGACTACCAAAGAAAAACTAAGCTAATTTAAGAAATAACTTAAGTTTACAAAACATTTTAAGATAAAAAATTTTTATTTAATATAGTCAGCCCAAATTTTTATTTATTGTATTTTCATTCTTAATAAAAAAATTAACAAACGTTTTAAAGTTTACTTTTTTTTTATTACCATTTAAAGTAAAATAAAGCTCCATTTAATTAAAAGTAAAAAAAATTTATTATTAAAAAGTTTTTGTATGAATAAACAAAAAAATTCAATAAAAAAAAAATAATTATTAAAAAAATAATTGTTAGTCAGCTTGTTTAAAAGTAAAAGTCATTAAACTATGTCCAGAAATTCCTTTGTAAAATAAAAGAATGGAATTTGATTCAGATTTAAGTGTTATAAATTTCTGATGATGACCACATAAAAGCAAACCAGTAGCACCTTTGTCTTTTCTATATTTAACTTGATAAGCAATGTCTTCAGTACAAGTATCTCCATTATGTGGTGCATTTACATAGGTTATTTGAAGTGAAATTTTTTTATTACTGTCAGCTTTTAAAAAAATATAACAATTCATTTTATCTTGTAGTATTATAGGGGTTCCAGTTTTATTAACATTAAAAGAAGTTGGACCACATTTTTCATCACTTGTAATGATTTTTTCACAGAAATTTCCTGTGTAACCAGTAGGACAAATACATTTACTACAATCATTAAAATCTGGATAACCACCATTTTTGCATGAAGTTGTAGATGCTGTTTTTCTTATTCTTTTACCAGTAGTATTATTAACCCAATTACAAGAATTGCAATAACATAAATTAATTTGTTTATATTCATTAAAAGTCATTTTTTTACGCTGCCCCATCATCAAATCATATTCTCGCTCCAATTTTGATTCTATGACTTTATAACCAAAAATTCCTTTCCAAAATGTTGAAAAATCATATGGTCCATAATGCATTAATGCAGAAAAATCGTAGGAAGTTGAGTAATTTTTATAAAATGCATAATTACGTATTTTAAAGTTTGCTTCTTCACCTGCTTCCATATTGTTTTTATTTATTGTAACATAATCATCTCTATCAATCCTTGAATGTTCATGTACCAAGCCTAAAGCATGTCCTATTTCATGTAAAATAAGATAGGGTTTTTCGTAACAACCTGATGCAAGGTTAATAACTTGAAAGTAATTTTGGCTTACATGACCAATTTGTGAAGAACATGATGTATATTCTTTAAAAAATAATCCTTGTGTGTCATTTATAAATTCTGTTATTTCTTCAAATTGTATGCAAGTATTATCTGTTATTTCTTTTATTGCTTTTTTTACATTTTCAGCTGAGACAGGAGATTGGACATAATATTTAATTGGAGATTTCCATGGATCATATTGGTCTTTTAAAATATCTCTTTTGTAATCAATATGATTATCGTCAAAAATAATATCATTGCTTACTATAAAATATTAATATACTATTTAGAAAATATAAAAATACCTATTATTTTATTATGGTTATAAGATAAATTTCGGTAAATAAGCCAAAGACACTAAAAATAAAATTTAAAAATAAAAAATATTTCTTACAATTATAAATATAAAAGAAATAGTAGTAAAAATATAAATATATACTTTTGGCTTCATATTAAAAGGTTTCAATAAAATATAAAAATTGATCAACTTTTATATGTAAAACAATTTATTTAACTTATTGTGTATTAATTAACTTAAATTATACTATTTGATTAACATTATTATTAAACAAATTATATAGGTTTTTATCTATTTGTGATTTACAAAAGAATTTAAAAATATATATGTAAACTTTTACAATATATGACGATTAAAAATTATTCTGGACTAAATTTATTTTTGACTTTTTAACTTTAAAAATAACTTTAATATTATTTTTTATTATAAAAAATAGTTTAATAAAAAAAGCAAAAAAAATTACAATACATTTAGATATTCATTTGTTAACATCAAAGATGTTAATCTTAATAAAAATAATGCAAAAAAAAACATTTCAACCAGTTTTTAAATTTCAAAATTGAAAATGATGGTGATATTATTTATGAATGTTTTTTTTGCTTTAATTAACAATATACTTAACTTAATAAATCATTATTTATCTAAATATTTTTTAATATATTTATAAATTTGAATTAAGAATATTATTAACAAAAATTCTTTTTATTTTTATTAATTTCTTTTAATTATGCTAATTATTAATTTATCTTGATTTATTATATATGATTTTTAATTTCTGTGTATATAACGTATAATAAAATTTTTAAACTTTAAAAAATTAATTATGTAGCTAAAATTTAGTATTATAATATTTGCTTTTTTATTTTTTTTTTATTTTAACTTATTTTTGATGTAGATTTAAATAGAAATTTTAAAAAATATGTTGAAAAAGTGACAAAAAAAAGAACCAATAAAAGTATGTACCCTAATTAAAAATAAATATTATAACTTAAGTTTAATATTTTTTTACAAATAAACTTTAGTGAACCATTCATTTTTATTGATTTTTTTAAATTTCTAGATGTTTGCTAGAAACAAATATATTAATTATTATTAAACATAATTATGTTAAAAATATATTTAATAATTTATATTTTTAATATTTTTTATTAATTTTAAGGTGAATATTATGGACACTATATGTATTTTAAAAACTTTAATTATTAAAAATAAGAAATTTAAAATATTTTAAATTATTTGTTAAATAATTTAATTTTTTCATTAAAAAAATTATAACATTCTCATAATAATATGTTATCTAACATCATTAAGTCTTATCCAAAAATGAAACATTCTCAATAAAATTTATCTGAAAATGAATCAGATTATAATTATAAAAATTAAGAATATTTTATTTATAATTTCATATTTTGTTTGACTGTTATAAGATATAACTTATGGTAGTTGTTATAGTACACAGTTTATAAAAAAATTTTATGCTTTCATGTATTTATTAATTTTTTTTATATAAATAAAAATTCCAAAAAAAGAGTAAATAGCCATATTAAAAAATTTACGTTTATAATTTTGCATAATATTTACAACTAATAATTATCAAATATTGTCAAACTTTGTTAAGAATTATACTTCCAAAAATGTTAAATTATCAAAATGTGTATTTTAAAATTTTTATTAAAATTTAATATTCTAAGTTTTTCAAAAACATATTAATATCTAACTTTTTATTAAAACTTTTTTTTACTTATTATTTTAAATTTTTTTATAAAAAAATAGAATTTTATATTAATTGTTTTTGTAGCAAATATATAGTATCAACATAATTTTTTAATATAAACGTTGCTTAAGCATTCGCACTTTTTTTGAAAAGATGCATAGTTCACAAGAAGAAAAACTATTATTGTATAAAAACATGAATATAGAAGTAATTATTTTGAACACTTTTATTCTTTATATATGTATGAATAAAAAAGTTTATTTTACTTTATTTGATAACGTGAAACAAGAAATCAAATTTTGGTTTATAATCACTCATTATATATATTGTATTAAACATAATTACACCAAATAATAATAAATTTTTATATGTTTATTTAATAATTTATAACATTTAAAAATTAATTTATGTAATAATATAAAGAAAAAACAAATTATTCATTGTTCCCTGAATTAAAAACTACTGTATACAAGTTATTTCCAATACAAATGTATTTGAATTATTAAAAATTGTTGTTTAAAGATTAATCAATTATATTTTTAATCCAATTCTGTGTAAAAAAAAATGTAATAGCTTATAATGTCAATTTTTTATATAAATTAAAAAGGCACAATCAAATTTATATAAAAATTTTTACAATCATCAATATTTTAAAAGTTTAAAAAATGTTTAAGGTTTTTAATCTAAAAAATAATTTACTGATAAAAACCTTTGCATATAAAATTTATCAAAAATCAGTATAATAACATTGTGTTCAAAAAGATATTTATTTTCCTTTTTTTTCTAGTTACAAAAAATTAATTTTGACTTAAGTATTGTAGTTTTATCATAAATTTTTTTGTTCTTTTCTACTTTTTATTTATATATTTTTATTATTAATCTAATATACACTTTAAAATTAGTTTATCTAATTATTAAAATAAATATTTAAACGTAAATCTTTGAATTATTTTTTTACATGTCTTACAATGTTCATAGTCTAATGTAAATTACCAAAATGTCATTTCAATAGGCGTTTTACCGTTAAATGTAGACAAAAATATTAAAATTATTTGCATTATTTAATTATATTTATAATATGTTAAAAGAATAATTAATATAATTTTTTTATAGTTATATGATTTTATACAAAATATTAATTCAATATTATAATTTTCAAAAAAACACAAAGAATAAAATTAGTTGGTTATTCAATTTGTTAAAATATTTGTTTTTCAATTATTCTAATTATTTTTATTAAACTAAAAAAATAAATATCAATATTCTTTAAAATTCTATTTTAATCTTTAAGCTAACATAATATAAAATTTTTTTTATTGTTACAAATTAAAATAAAAATTAAATGAAATTGTTTTCTGTACCTTTAAATAATAAATTTGCAAAAAATTTTTTGGAAAAAAAATATGAAAGATTTATTTGGATATATAAATAAATATTTTTTTACTTTATTGTTTTGACCTTTAACTTTTATTAATATAATTTTTTGTCAAATATAATGCTATATAATGTTATCTAGTCATTTTCGAAAACAGATTAATTGTTAAAAATTTAAATTTTAAAAAATTTCTTTTTAATTTTTTTTTAAAACTCTCTCTAAAATTTTAAAAGAAAAGAATTATAAAGAGTTGTTTTACAAGGAGAAAAAAAATAAATGTATATGATGAAAAAATATAAATTACTCATTAAGATGTTTTGCAAAATAATGTTTCAATGCTAAATCACTTTTTAAAGCTAAAAATAGATACTTTGCTATCTTTTAATATAATTATAAAAAACAAAATTTTTAATTTTTTTTATAATTTTAAGAAAGGTAAGTAAAATGGTCGAATATTCTAAATAATTTTGCTTTAAAAATTAGCTTTAATAAACATGATGATAATTAACTCTACATTTGTTAAAACTTTTAGCTTTCTTTGGATATACAATGAAAATATACTAGATAGTTTTATATAGTCAAAAAGTTATAAAATACGAAAAAATTACACAGTAGCTATATTAGAAATATAACAAATTTACATAAAATATAAATAATTAATACTGAGGTATTACAATTTCTTGCTTATAAATTTATGCTTTTTTGAAGTAATACTTCGTTCAATTAAATTTAAAGGTAAAACAATTTTATTTCATTAATACTATCATTTATCAAAATTAAACATCATTTTCAATGACCATATTTTCCAACTAAATATAAATAAATTTGGAAACATTAATTTATTATACAATTAGTTTAATTAAATTTTAAAGTTCACGAAACAAAAAAATTTAAATTTTTAATCTGAAATAAACAAACGACTTTTTGTAATTTCGATGTGAATTCATAGAAACCTTGTTAGAGACTACACATAAAAGATTTTTTAAAAATTTGAGCAAGTTACTTTATTTATAATAAACGTTATCAAAAAAATATGTAAAGAATTAAAAGTAAAAGTATAAAATGTTTTCCTTTTCTTTATATAGTGTTATGCATAATAAATCTTTGTCTGATAAAATTGTTAAATATTAAAAATTAAATTATACTTTTAAAAGAAGAAAAAAATGAATTTTTAAAGATTAAAGGGATAATGCAAAAAAAGTACCAAGAATTATATTTAAAAAAAGTTTATGCGTAAATCAGGTTATTTATAATTGTCTTAAAAAACGATAAACAAAAACCAATAATTTTACTCAAATTGTATAATTTATGTTCACTAATAAATGTTTAAAAACATGTATCATAATCTAAATATAAGAAGTCATTTACGTGATATATTAGTTTAAGATAACTGCTACACTGTAAAGCATTTGACATTTTAAAAAAGCATTATACAAATATTAAAAAAAAATACTACAGGAATACTTTTTTACTATAAAATATTATTCACCTTATTTAAAGATTCAATCATTTTATTTAATCACATTTAATAAACTTTTATTTCGTGATTATGAAAAGTAAAAGGAAATACTTATCTTTTTAACTTACCTTAAATATTTTTTTAAAATTAAAAAAATTTTTTTTTTATTATTCAATATTGATAAATAAAAGAAAGAAATAATTTATACACTAATTTAATAAAAATCTTTTCTATTATTCTACTGTGTATAATTTTAAATTCAAAAATAACATTAACTTTTGATTGTTTTCATTTAAAAATTTTTTTTTTAAATGGAAAAACAAAAAAGTGTTAATATTTTTATTTATGATATGTTATTTGACAACATAAAAAAATTTTTTTTTCTTTTAAATTGATTAAAAAAAGATTTCAATTATCTTAAAAAAACGCTTAATATAATGATACTTCTTTTAGCGATTATTATTTTATTTAGAAAAATCACAAATTACAAAATTCATGTGTAATTTACTAAGATAAAAAATAATTAGTTTTTAGACAAGCAGGGTAGTTTTTTAATTAGTTTTACAAGATTAGGTACAAATAAATAATAAAAAACAATTTTTAACTTATAACTTAAGTCTAAATTTTTAAAAAACTCTACCTAATTTATTCTTACTAATCAAATTTCCTAATCTAGAATTTGAAAATTAATTCAATGACTGAGTTTAAAATCACCTAGATTTTATGGAAATTTTATTGAACTACACAATTCAACCTTTGAAAATTATATTTATATAAAATCTATATAAAAAAATATATGTTATAGACTTTCTTTTACTTTTTGCAAAAAAATAATTTTAGATAAATAAAAAGTAAAAAACAGAAACATTAAATTTTTAAAAAAGTTGTTTTATCCAAAAACGGAAAAATAATCAAATGAACATATTTTAGTCATTTTTACATAAACAAATAGAAATCACAAGTTTTTTGTTTATAAAATATCAAAGCTTCTAATTTATTAACAGTATTTTAAATTGATTTATTTTATTTAAATTTGTCAAGTCTGTATACGAAATCGTTCAAGTTCAAACATGTAGTACTGAGTTTTAAAAATATTAATATCTTTTTTATGATAAACTAACTATAGAAAAATATAATTTTTATAAAAATAATCATAATATATTTATATATTTTAAAGCTATAAAAAAAACTAAAACTGATTTAAGGAATAACTTTAATTTATAAAAAATTGTAAGTTAATAAAATTTTGTATTAATTATAATTTAATATAGTTGACCAAAATTTCTATTTATTTTATTTTCATTCTAAATTAAGAATTCAACAAATAGTTTTGAGTTTTTTATAACAAAATAAAATTTATTTAAAAGACAAAAAGAATTATTATTTATTTATAAAAAGTTTTTGCATGAGTAAACAAAAAATACAATAATAAAACCTATTGAAAAAAATTTGAGGTATTAGTCAGCTTGTTTAAAAGTAAAAGTCATCAAACTATGTCCAGAAATTCCTTTGTAAAATAAAAGAATAGAATTTGATTCAGATGTAAGTGTTATAACTCTTGAATGATGGCCACATAAAAGCAAACCAGTAGCACCTTTGTCTTTTCTATATTTAACTTGATAAGCAATGTCTTCAGTACAAATGTTTCCATTATATGGCGCATTAACATAAGTTATTTGAAGTTTAATTTTTTTTTCTTTTTCGGCTTTTAAAAAAACATAACAATTCATTTCTCCTTGTAGTATTATAGGGATTCCAGTTTCATTAACATTAAAAGAAGTTGGACCACAATTTTTATCACTTTGAATTATATCTTTACAATAATCTCCTGTATAACCAGTAGGACAAATACATTTATTACAATTGTTAAAATCTGGATAACCACCATTTTTACATAAACTTTCATCGTTTTTTTTCTTAATTCTTTTACCAGTTTCATTTTTTACCCAATTACACAAATTGCAATAACATAAATTAATTTGTTTATAATCATTAAAAGTCATTTTTTTACGCTGCCCCATCATCCAATCATATTCTCGCTCCAATTTTGATTCTATAGTTTTATAACCAAAAATATAGCTAAAAACAGTAGAAAAATCATATGGCCCATAATGCATTAATGAGGAAAAATCGTAGGAAGTTGAGTAATTTTTATAAACCTCAAAATTACGTATTTGAAAATTTACATTTTCACTATTATACATATTATTATAATGAATTGTAACATATTTATCCCTATCAATTCTTGTATGTTCATGAACCAAGCCTAAAGCATGTCCTATTTCATGTAAAATAAGAAATGGATTATTGTAACAAGATGATGCAAGGTTAATAACTTGAAAGTATTCGTTGTATACATGTCCAACATGTGAGGAACATTCTGAAGCTTCTTTGAAATATAATCCTTGTGTATTATTATTAAATTCGTTTTGTTTTTCAAATTTAATACAAGTACTTTTTGTTATTTCATTCATTGCTTTTTCTACATTTTCAGTTGAAACAGGAGATTCGACAAAGTACTTAATTGGAATTTTCCATGCATCAATTTGGTCTTTTAAAATATCTCTTTTGTAATCAATATGATTATCTTCAAAAATAATATCATTGCTTACTATAAAATATTAATATACTATTTAGAAAATATAAAAAATACCTATTATTTTATTTTTGTTATAAGATAAATTTCGGTAAATAAGCCAAAGACACTAAAAATAAAATTTAAAAATAAAAAATGTTTCTTACAATTATAAATGTAAAAGAAATAGTAGTAAAAATATAAATATATATATTTGTCTTCATATTAAAAATGTTTCAAAAAAATATGAAAATAAATCATCTTTTATATGTAAAACAATTTGTTTAACTTATTGTGTACTAATTAACTTAAGTTTTATTATTTGATTAACATTATTATTAAACAAATTATATAGTTTTTTTTTATTTAATTGTAATTTTTCAATGAATGTAAAATTATACATGTAGACTTTTTAAAATATATAAAGATTAAAAATTGTTCTGAGTTAAAATTTATCTGTTGACTTTTCAACTTTTAAAATAACTTTATTTTAATTTTTTATTATAAAAAATAAGTTAATAAAGAAATCAAAAAAATGATAATACAGATGAATATTTATTAGTAAGCATTATAAGATGTAATTTTCTAAATAAAAATAAGATTGTTAAAAAAAACATTTCAATCAGTTAATAATTTCAAAATTGAAAAACTACGGTGTTATTATTTGTGAATGTTTTTTTTGCTTTAATTAACAATATACTTAACTTCATAAATCATTATTTAACTAAATACTTTTCAATATAATTACAGGAATTGAATTGAGAATATTATTAATAAATTTTTATTATTTTTATTTATTTCTTTTAATTATGCTAATTATTAATTTATCTTGATTTATTACATATGATTTTTATTTTCTGTGAATAAAACGTAAAATAAAATTTTTAAACTTAAAAATATTAATTATGTAGCTACAATTCAGTATTTAATATTTGCTTTTTTATTTTTTTTCAATTTAATTTATTTTTAATGTAGACTTAAATAGAAATTTTAAAAAATGTGTTGAAAAAGAGACAAAAAAAAGAACCAATAAAAGTATGTACCCTAATTAAAAATAAATATTATAACTTAAGTTTAATATTTTTTTACAAATAAACTTTAGTGAACCATTCATTTTTATTGATTTTTTTAAATTTCTAGATGTTTGCTAGAAACAAATATATTAATTATTATTAAAAATAATTATGTTAAAAATATATTTAATAATTTATATTTTTAATCTTTTTTAAAAATTTTTTAAGGTAAATTTTATAAACACTATATGTTTTTTAAAAACTTTAATAGTTAAAAGTAAGAAATTTAAAATATTCTTTATTATTTGTTAAACAATTTAATTTTTTCATTAATAAAATTTAAATATTCTTAAAATAATATGTTTACTTACTTTATTAAGTCTTATCCAAAAATGAAGCATTCTTAATAAAATTTATTCGGTTGAAAAATATAAACATCTATATACTGTTAAAAGAAATTTATTTGACATTTAATTATATTATAATTATTAAAACAATCAATTTTTTATTTATGATTTCATATTTTTTATGACTTTTATAAATAATAATTATGGTAGTTGTTATAGTATACCGTTTATAAATAAATTTTACCCTTTCAAGTATTTATTTATTTTTTTTATATAAATAAAAATTTCAAAAAAAAGAGTACATAGCCATATTTAAAAATTAACCTATATAATTTTGCATAATCTTTACATCTAATAATTATCAAATATTGTCAAACTTTGTTAAGAATTATACTTCCAAAAATGTTAAATTATCAAAATGTGTATTTTAAAATTTTTATTAAAATTTAATATTCTAAGTTCTTCAAAAGCATATTAATATCTAAATTTTTATTAAAACTTTTTTTACTTATTATTTTAAATTTTTTTATAAAAAAATAGAATTTTATATTAATTGTTTTTGTAGCAAATATATAGTGTCAACATAATTTTTTAATATAAACGTTGCTTAAGCATTCGCTTTTTTTTTGAAAAGATACATAGTTCACAAGAAGAAAAACTAAAATTGTCTAAAAACATGAATATAGAAGTAATTATTTTGAACACTTTTATTCTTTATATATGTATGAATAAAAATGTTTATTTTACTTTATTTGAAAACGTGAAACAAGAAATCAAATTTTGGTTTATAATCACTCATTATATATATTGTATTAAACATAATTACACCAAATAATAATAAATTTTTATATGTTTATTTAATAATTTATAACATTTATAAATTAATTTGTGTAATAATATAAAAATAAAACAAATTATTCATTGTTCCCTGAATTAAAAAATACTGTATACTAGTTATTTGCAATACAAATATATTTGGATTTTTAAAAATTGTTGTTTAAAATTTAATCAATTATATTTTTAATCCAATTCTGTGTAAAAAAAATGTAATAGCCTATAATGTCAATTTTTTATATAAATTAAAAAGGCACAATCAAATTTATATAAAATTTTTATAATCATCAATATTTTAAAAGTTTAAAAAATCTTTAAGGTTTTTAATCTAAAAAATAATTTACTGATAAAAACCTTTGCATATAAAATTTATCAAAAATCAGTATAAAAACATTGTGTTCAAAAAGATATTTATTTTCCTTTTTTTTCTAGTTACAAAAAATTAATTTTGACTTAAGTATTGTAGTTTTATCATAAATTTTTTTGTTCTTTTCTACTTTTTATTTATATATTTTTATTATTAATCTAATATACACTTTAAAATTAGTTTATCTAATTATTAAAATAAATATTTAAACGTAAATCTTTGAATTATTTTTTTACATGTCTTACAATGTTCATAGTCTAATGTAAATTACCAAAATGTCATTTCAATAGGCGTTTTACCGTTAAATGTAGACAAAAATATTAAAATTATTAAAATTATTTGCATTATTTAATTATATTTATAATATGTTAAAAGAATAATTAATATAATTTTTTTATAGTTATATGATTTTATACAAAATATTAATTCAATATTATAATTTTCAAAAAAACACAAAGGATAAAATTAGTTGGTTATTCAATTTGTTAAAATATTTGTTTTTTCAATTAATCTAATTATTTTTATTAAACTGAGAAAATAAATATCAATATTTTTTAAAATTTGACTTTTAATCTTTAGGTTAACATAATATAAATTCTTTTTTATTTTTACAAATTAAGATAAAAATTAAATAAAATTGTTTTTTGTACCTTTAAATATTAAATTTGCAAAAATTTTTTGGAAAAAAAGTATGAAAGATTTATTTGAAAATATAAATAAATGTTTTTTTTTAATTATAAACTTTTTTAGTTATTTTTTAAATATAAAAAATTTAAATATTTAAATAATAGAATGTTTGTTTATAAAAATATTTCTTCAAAAATTTTTCACACATTTTTGTTTAAGAAAATTAAAATGTTACAAAAATGAAATAATATTTTTTATAAAATTTAAATTCTTAAATAGATTTAATTTTGTTACAATTTTAATTATTAGAGTCAATAAATTAAAGTTGAGCTATTATTATATAACTTAAGTCAAAATAATTATAGAACAAAATAAATAAAATAAAACTACTTAATATAATCACACTATATTACTATATGTCTTAAATTTTTTGTTGAACCATTTTATAGCAATAATAATCTAATAAAAGCAATAGTTGTAACTATTATGATAAAAGAATGTTTTTTAAATAGTTTGAAATATAATTATAAAAAAATTAATTGTTTATTTCTATATTTATTTGTTACACAAAAATAAATTATTGTATGAATAGTATTTATTAATAAAATTGCAAATACTATACTTTGAATGTTTACATTTCAAAAAATTTATGCAATTAAATTTTTATTTTGAAGTTAGAATATAATTAATGTTATTTAAATAATGACTTTTATACTTCTAATTGTTTTTTTTTAATCAATTAAAATGATAATAAATATGTCTGACATACATTGTTATAAAAATTTAAGAATAAAATTGAATTATGATACAATATGGTTCTATGCAAAAATAACTTCAAGTAAATAATTAGCAATAATACTTTTGCTTTTAACATATAATTTTATCCATGTATATCGTAAATTTTAAATAGTTGTAAATTAATGCACAAGAATAAAGTTTTTTAATGTAAAATAAATATATATTGGATATAAAATTTTTTTATTGCAACTAGAAAAAATATAAATATTCTATTTGAAATGTTTTTTTAATCAAGTAAATATTTTAACTTTTAGTTGAATCTGATTACTTATATTACTTTTTTATCAGTTTTTTTAATTTATGATATATAGTTGATCTCATGATATCATTAAATAAAGGTATATAAATATTTATGATAAAATAAAAAGTGAAATTTACTAAAAAGTGTATGAGCAAAATGACAAATAATTTATTGTATAAAATTTCTAGTTATTATTAATATTTATTATTTGATAATATTTGAAATAATTTGCAATAGTTATATATCATATTTTAATGTTTATATACCATGAAAACATTTATGTTCATTCAATTTAACTTTTATGTATCTGTAGAACAATTGTAAATTTATTTTAAAAAGTTTAAATCAATGAAAAAGTTATCTTATGAACTTTAAGTTATTCATTAAATTAAATTTAATAAGTATTTCAATGAATTTGTTATGGGTGATACATAATTTTTTAAATAAAGAGATTTTTAAAAGTAGAGTATATTACACAACATAGATTAAAACTGATCATTATAAATATTTTTAGTTTTTTTATAATCTATATGAGCATATCTATATAACAATTAATAAAAAAAAATCTATAAAATTGCATAAAAATAATATTAAGTAAAAGATTTAAAAAAAAATTTTCTTAAAAAAATTAAATTATGCTCAATATAGAAATTTGTTAAACAAAAATCAAAGTAACAAATAATTGCAAATTTTATAATAATATAAATAATATATTTAAATGTATTTATTGTAAATATTGACAAGCTAACAAGCCATTTTAAAAATTAATTTTGATCTGTTTTTGAAAACAATATTCAAAATGATTAATTATTAATAAACTAAAATTTAAACTAATAAAATTAAAAACAATCATTTTTTTCTTACGGTTATTTAAAAATATAAAAAAAATTTATTAAAAAAATGTAATTAAGTGTATATAAATTTTTTTAATTGCATAAATAAATTCTTAAATAGTCAGTAATTAAATATTTTTTTAAACAATAAACATTTTTTTATTTTTTTTAAGTATTTAATAATTTTTAGTATATGTTTATATATTAACTATCTATCATATTAAATATAATTTTATGATATTTAATAATTTAGTTACAATTTAATATTTTAAAATAAATTCTATTTTTCAAAATTCAAAAGAATTAAAAATTTTCAACTTTATTAAGAAAATTTATGTATTTGAATCTAGTGTTATCAGTTACCATGATTTATAAAAATTTTTAAATAAAACTATAAAAATATAAATATAAATGTATTAAAAAAACTTTTTTTTAAAAATTTACAAAAATAATCTTTTGCAGCATAAATTTCTAAATTTAAGAAAAAAGTAATTAAACATTCTATTAAAAACTACAAAAAATGTGCATACATATTAAGATATTTTTTGTATTTCAATAATTTGAATTCACTACATTTTTTTTTCTAACAATATCCTAAATAATAACTTTCAAAATATGATTTTTTACTTTTTTATATAAGTATATTGGTAAAAAATTAAATCAAATTTAAAAAGTATAAAAAAAATATTAAAAAATTGTAAGTGTATGTATTTTTAAAGATTTTTAAAAAAACAAAAACGAAGAAATTGGATGATGGTTCTAAAGACCTGCTTATTGATAAGTTAAGTTGTACTTTCAATTAAGAAAAAAATTTATATTATTTTGAGAGTTTGCATAATTATTCATTGAATAATTATCCTTGTCCTTCTAAAACAATATGTTACATGTAACAAATATTAATATTTTAGTAATTTAAAAATTATTTATTATAAAATTAAATTAAATTTATTTTAAAATTCAATAGTTTCCCTACTGTATAGCATTATATTTTAACAAATAATTTGAATTAGAGGTAATTTTTTCATCTGTTACCATAAAATAAAAATTACCATTGACAGTATTTTACATTTTTTGACATAAAAAGTTTAATTTTAACAAATTTCGTAATTTATTGCTTTTATATTTCTAATGCTACTTTACTTGTTACAAAAAAAAATGAACGTTTAGTTGATTGAAACAACTAAACCAGGATGAAATAAAAACTATGAAGTTAAAGATTTTTTATAAAATGTTTAATTAATAAGAAAGATTTTGTTATAATATATATATAATCTTTTACCTATTTATATTTATACATAATAACAACATGTTTCTTGATCTAATTACAAAACAAATTTTCAAATTAAACTTTTTAACTTCAAGAAATAAAAATCGATTTTTATAATGTACATTATTTATAGATAAAGTAGAACTAAATCAAGGTATTTTGTTGGTCTTCAATTCTAACATTAGTCAACTTTTATTTAAATGTACAAATTCTACTAATTATTTTATTTAACTCACTCTTTAATTTATTTATAGGGCATTTTTATAATTTATTCAAAAGAATAAAAAAAATTTAATTTAATTAGAATATTTAACTAAACGTTTACGCATTGTTTTTGTTATTTATAATTGCAAATATCTGTGATAAATATGTTGCTACAATCTATAAAAAAAAAACAATTTAAAAAAATTTATTATTTGGCCTAGAAAAAAAATTACTAAAATATTATCATTATTATTTTTTAACCACTACCGGGTGCGGCTGTAGGAGCAGCTGTAGAACTAGTTGTAGCAGCAGTCGTAGCAGCAGTTGTAGCAGCAGATGTAGCAGCAGTTGTAGCAGCAGTTGTTGTGACTTCTGTTGTAGTTTCTGCGTGAGCTGTAGTTTGTGAAGCTAAAATTGAAGATAATCTTTGTTCACGTTCAATTCTAAACTTTTCTAAACGTTCTCTTTCTCTTTGAAGAAAAACTAATCTTCTTTCTTTTGCTGCTTTATTTCTTTCTTGTAAATAAAGTTTTTGTTTTCGTAAACGTTCTGCTCTTTTTTGTTGTTGTTTTCGTTGCCTTAAACGTCTTTGTCGTTGTGCTTCTCTTAATCTTTGTAGTAATCTATTTCTACGTTGTTGTAATTGTCTTTTTTGTCTTGTAAAAACGTCATAATTAGAATCATCTTTAAAACTTTTTTCATTTTTTATAAAAACTGGTAAATCATTTTCTTTCATTAAATTATAATTAGTTAATTGATTAGATTCAAAATTTTTTAAATCTTGACATAAGACATTATCAAAAAAAGATAAAATAATAAATAAAGCAAAATTATTAAAATAAAACATTATTATTATAATTGTTTTTATGATAAAATTTTAAATTAACGGTATTTATAGTATTTTTACAAGTTGAAATATTAATTGTTTTTATTTGAAAAAAAATTAATAAAGATTATTTAAATATTTTTTTTCTTTTTTTAAAATTTAATATTTTAAATATTGTGTTCCTTTAAATTGAATGTTAAAGGTTATTACTATATTATAAATATTTTATTATTTTGTATTTTAAAAAAAATTAATGTAAACAGTTTATAAAAATTTTTGATAAACACATTTAGCAAAGTTTACTTTATGACTTCAAGTATGATATTATTCTAAAAACATTTACAAAATTTAATTTAAATTATTTTTTTTCAGCTGTTTATAAATTTTTGCAAAAAAAAAAATTATTTTTTACAAAAATGGATAATCAATGTGTTATAAATTTTAAAAAGTATATTCATATTGCAAGAAATGATCATATTTGAAGGATATATAACATAGATTTATAGTATAGAAGTAATTTCTTATTTTTACAATTTCAATATAATTTTAGTTTAATTGTAAGAATTATTAATAGTTTTTATAGATTTATATTACTATACAAGTAATTTAGTATTCAATCGTAGTCATGATTTAGATTACATTACTAAATTAATTATATTAAAACCACGATAGAATTAATATTATTTAATTGTAACTTGCTACTATGTTTCAATTAAGAGTTTTCTAATAAAATAATATACTGTAGGAGTATATCTTTTTTATAAAAAAATAAGTCCAGTAATAATTCATGTCATTATTAAACCCTAAAGTTAGAAAATCTAATATATAAAAAATAAGAAAATTCTTATTTCGACTCTTTAAATAAAAAAAAAAATTTTTTTTTCACTATTTTAGTATTTAATTTTAATTATAAATAGCAATCATTTTATTTTTTTTTTGCATTTTTAAAAAATACAAATTAGAAATAATAGCAAAATAAATAAAGTAAATTGATAATAATTTTTAAAACGATTAATTGTAACGTTTTACAAATTGAATATTTTTACCAAAAAATGATTGAGTAGAGAGAAAATAAAAATGAAATTTAATATTAAGACAACTTAATGTAACAATTAAAATAAAATGAACATTATTTTTATTAATTAATTAATTATAATTATATGACGTAATAGTAATTATAACTATACTTAAAAAAATGCATTTAATCATTTCTGAGATTTTTTATTAAAATAAAAAAATCAGTTTATTTTTTAAGTTTTTAGTGAATTTAAAAGTCCAATTTATATAACAAATACAATTTCGTAAAAAATTTAAAATTTTAATCATTGTTTTCATTTGATTTCTTTTACAAATAAAATATTTTAAATTTATTTTATTTTTTATAAAAAACGTTTATACATAGTACTTTTTTTAGTCTTAAATAAAAATTTATATAATATTATTCAAATTAACATATATTATTTTATATTATGAATTTTTAAACAGAAATAAAATAAAGTAAAAGACAAAAAATTTCATCTTTTTTATTCCTTTATAATTAATTTGATTAAGATAGTTATTATATTTAAATTAGGAATAAATTCCATTTGAAAAAATCAGAAATATAAATTTTTTTAAAATTAAAATATTCATAATAATATTTATCAGTAATTGTTACTTAAGTACTTTTTTTTAATATTTAAATAAAACTTATAAAATCAGTAAAAAGTAAATAACTTCTAAATGATATTTCTCAACAAAATTAATTCTTTTAAGTCTTTAGTAATTTTTATTTTTAATACTCTAAATTTTACGTAATAAATAATATTTTTAATCTTTTGCGATAAGATTCAGATTGAAGATAACAGAAAGGTAGAAGCCGAGTCACTTCAATTACAAATAATTCGTGAATGTTATAAGAAATTTTATAAATTGCATATATGTCGATTTGATTGCCTAATCAAAAAACATAAATATGCATACTTTAGTTTTAGTATTTAATGTACGTCTGTAGCTTTTTCAAAAATGTAAAATCGTTGTTTTAGTATAAAACGTAACATGCATTAGAAACCGTTTTGTAGTAACATTTTTATATATTTTGTATATTCATTTTTATTTAAAATGTATCATGTTGATATATTCTAAAGTGATTGCGTCATTTGAACTAGTATATAATTTTTAGAGTAGTTTAATACAAAAACATTTTTATTTCATGAATATATTTTTTTTTATTATTTTTGTAGAAAAAAATATATAATATACATTTATACAATACTTATATTTTTTTAAGTATCATTGAATTTTTTAACTCATTTTCATTTTTTTTTATTAAATAGTGGATTTAAATAATAAATTTTTTTTAATTACTTTTTGCTACTTCATAAAAATGTATTTATATTATTTTTAAAAACAAAAAAAAACAGTTTATTTTATTAAAAAACCATTTAAAAAAGAAAACAAAACAATTAAATACATACAAAAAAATGATTATTACAAATAATCAGCTTTTTAAATATATTTATTTGTTTAAATATATAAAACGTAAATAAAAACTTTGTATAATTTTATGTTAAAATAAACATTAAAAATTAAATAGTTAATTAAAAATGTTTAATAAATTGATTTATATTTTTGAACAATGAATGTGGTAAAATAGGAATATGATTTACTTCTATAAAATAAAAGTTTTATCTCAATTTTAAATAAATTGACTTTGCACGAATAAAAATCTGTTCAAAAAAATTGTATCATAAATTTTAATAAAATTAAAAATAAAATAACATAAATAAAAAATCAGAAATTGTATTTGGTTTATTAAAAAATTCTTAAGTATCACTCTGACACAAAAATTAATAATTATATATATATTTTTGTTTATCTTTATTCAATAAGTATTTTTCAAGAAATTTGTATACAAGAAAGAAAAAATCCTTAAAAGTTACTTGACTTTTTGTGAATACCATAATTTCATTCTTATCTGTTAATCCAAAAAATTTGTAATCCATTTACCTTCGTAACATACTTCATAATTTCGAGCAAAAATTTTACTTATTTTTAAAGATTAAAAGTTATTATTTTTATTGTATTTTTTGCTCCATATTATAATATCAGAAATTGTTACTTGCTTATTTTTAATTGTTATTGAACTAAAAATTTTTATATAATCTGTAATAAAAAAAATCCTCCCAGAATAAATTAATTTTTCATCCTGAATAATGAATTTTTTCAAATTACTAAAAAAATACTATTAATATAAAATTAAGTCTTACCAATATGTCTTTTATTAATTTTCTATGTTTTTGAAAGGTTTGTTCGAAATTTGTTCAACATTGTTATTTTTTTCAATCGCGTTGTGAATAATTACATTATTGTAATTATGTTCATCAACGTTCGTTATTTTTTCTTCATCAAAAAATGACATGTTAATAATTTTTTGTTAATTGGTATTCTTTTCAAAAAACATTTTTTTATATTGAATTATCATTCCTATAACAAGCTTGAAAATAAAAAAAAAAATTTTTTTTAAATAATTTGAAAAATTACATAAAACATAAAAAGTTTTTTGTTAACATATTCATTATCTTTACCTTTTTCTTCCCATTAAATCAAGTAGAATTTTTTGTTATTGAAACATTTTTTTACACATATGGCTTTTATATAAAAGTTGAAAAACTTTTTTGACTTCTTTTTAACATTTTGGATAGTTATAACTAAGTATACTTAGAATTGTGATAAAGATTTATAAATTCAGAGGTTTCGTTCTTTAAATAATTACTTAAAAAAACCTTAACTACGAAAAAAAATAAGTTTGCTACATAAAGAAAAGCTAAAAATTATTTCTTCTAAAAAAATCACAATATAACACAGTGAATTCACTAACCTCAAAAAAAGTTAAAAACTAGATAATAATGTTAATAATTAAGTGAGGACATACTACATAATAAAACATTGTATTGATATTAACTTTAAAGAATAAATTAAGTAAGATTAAAACATATTTAAATAGTAAAAAATAAAAAAATATATTTTAAGAATTTTTTATTCATTTATAAATCAAATTATTATGAAGTTTTACCATTAAAAAAGACAATGATTTACATTTGATAAAAAACACTTTTTAAAGAAAATACTATTGGTAATTTGATAATGAAAAATTGTAATGTAACATTTCATCTAATTAAGCTTCTAGAAACTAGAAATAAAAATCTAATAAAATTTGAAGATGTAGCTACTGCAAAAATTTCAAAAATTAACCAAAAGATATATACCACGAATATACCAAAGAAGACATAAAAAAAAACTAATAAAAATGTTAACAATTAAGAATAACTAATTTAATCAAGTAAACACATAAAAAATACAGAAACTTAAATTTAATACAATAAATATTAAAATATTGTTAAAAATTAAAAAAAATATATATAAATGTATACATTTTTCTAAACCATTTAAATATACAAAAAAGTTAATGTTTAAAGAATTATTTATTTAAAAGCTAATCCGTGAAATTTTTTCCAACGCCACATTGGCTCAGTGGTAGTAGCGTCGGTCTTGTAAACCGAAGGTCGCTGGTTCAATCCCAGCATGTGGCAATAGGCAAACTATATATTTTGGCAAATTAAAGTATTAATTACTCAGGTAAGTATTTTTTATCAAAAAGACTTTATTTTCTTTTTAAAAAAATTTAAAACTGGTTTTGTTATAAAAAAAACATGTAAAAAAATTTTTTTTTACTTTCTAACTATATTTCATAATTTCTTATAATTTAAAACACTAGTATATTATCATAATTAAAATTATAATTAAAATAAAATTCCAAACTATTTAGTTATTAAATCTATCAAACAAATATAATATTACATATGTGTAAATATGATAAAAAATTAATTTACAATCTTAAAATATGTTTTTAATTATGAATTCAAATATTCAAATTATTTATCAATATTTAAAATATTTTTTTTATGTTTTGTTACTTTTATAAAATAGTTAAATGAATAAGAGTATTATATTTATATGCTAATATAAATATATGATTTTGATAAAATTAATATAAAATTATTCAGTAAAATATTTTATCTCAAGCTCCTGATGGCGCCCATGGTTCTCATCTCTGCCTTGAGATGATGTAGCGGTTTTGGGCTTACCAAGGGGGAATAGATTGAACAGATTTAGTAATTAATAATTTTATTAGATATAACAACAGAAATAAATACAATAATATAAAATAAGAAAATATTTATAATTGATGTTGGACTGGTACTTCTCTCAGCAGATCAGACTAACCTTTTGAACAACAACTGAACTCTTTTCTTATTTCTTCTTCTTTTTATACTTCCTGTATTCGCCTATAATGCCGTCTAATGACTGGCATTACTAGCTATTGTAAAAAAAAGTTGTTAACAATTAAGAAAGTTTACTAATTTTAAAATGTTAAAATCTTTTACTATTATAAATAAGAGTTTGTCAGACATTGTTTAACAAAACATTATGTTTATTTACTAATTAAATTTTAGAAATAAAAAAACTGATGCATTAATACAACATGTTTTATTTAAAATAATTATAATTTATTTTTTTTCAAAAACATAGTTTAAATTTTATTTTAATATTATGTTATTTATCTTTTTTACTTGTTGTGTTTACTGTTAGATGTAGACTATTTAAAAAGTCTATATTGGTTTAATAAAATAATAAAAAAAATAACAAAGAAAACATTTTTTAATATTTGATTTTTTCTTTCTGATTTGATAAGAACATTTAACCTACTTTTTGCAGTATTCTTTTTGAACATTTTACCTTTTACATAAAAATGAAAATTTATTATATCAAATAGTTTGTTTTAGAATTTTAAGATTACATTAAAAAATGTGCTTATTACATGTGTGATCTTTTTTTAAGATAAAATATAAAGATACAATTTATATACAAAATAAATATGCTAAAAATTGTTCCATAAATAAAATTGTCAATATTTGTTTGATGTTATTTTTCTTTTAATTAAAATTCTATCAAAACATTACCATCTAAATAAATGACCATAATAAGCGCAACAATATATTTTTAATAATATCTAACCATACATTTTTTTTAATAGTAAAAAAATTGTTTATAAACATTATTTGAAGAATAAAAATTTTTAGCGATGATTATAAAGAAAATTTATAACATTATTAATTTTAGGTACATGAAATTTGTTAAAAATATATCTAATTATTTTTTAAGTTTGTACAAAAGTTTATATTCATTTAAATTTTTTGATTGATATTTTGTATCTAAAATTAAAAATTTATAATTTATTAAAAAAAATATTTTGTTAAACAGTTTTTTAATAAAAATTTTTACATTGAATATTTTTATATTTCAATAAAATTTTTGACAAAACTTAAGCCAATTTCATATAGTGCTTGAAAATTTAAAATTTTTTAATCTAAATGTTCATATTGTTAAAAAGAAGAAAGTTATCATTGCAAATCATTGTTTAAAAAGAATATCAAAAATAAAAAAAATTGTTACAATTTGTTGTAAATATAAAGTATTTTTTAACAATGTAAAATTTTGTAACATAAAATATTTTTTTATTAATATGCACATTGTCTTATATACTATTGATTAAAAATATGAATAATCAATAATAATTTGATTGAATGCTTTTAATTATTCTATAACGATAGCACTTAGCTTTGAATCTATTTTAAGCTATACTTTCTAGTTAGTATTTTTGCTTAATTTTGTTAAAACCTGATAATATTGTTTAATCTTTAAATAAAAGCATTAAAAACTTTTTTTTTATTATAAAATTTGTTTTGTTTATGAATCATTAAATATTTATATATTGTAATTGGTTAATATTATTTTTTTTAGAAGCTTTAGTAGCTTTAAAATTTTATGATAATATTTTTTAATAATAATAAAAGTTATTAATAAATTAATTTCTAATACATAACTTTAAAAGTAATTTTGAAAAATTTATTTTAACAAAAAAGTAGAAAAATATAGTAAATGCACTCTTTAAAATAAAATATAATAATTTTATTTCTTTATGACTTAATTGATATTATAATTAATTGTTTTGATTAACAATATTTTTAGATATGTATTCAAAAGATAGTTGCTTATAGAAAAATTATTTTTAATTTTATTATAAGTAAGTATAAGTTAAGCTCTTAATTATCTATACAAAATCATATCATTTATCTTCTTTTAATACTATTATCAAAATTATCTTGAACATTATATTTTGTTTTTAAGACTTTTTTTTTAAAGCACTCTAAAAAAAAGTTTCAAAGGTAACAGTCGATATTATTTAAAAACATTTAAACTTGCTTTAAAACATAAAAATAAAAGAATATCAAAAAAGGCAAAGCAAATAAAAATCAACAAACTAAAAATATTTTTTATTAGAGTTTTTAAAAATTTAAATTTGTTATAAACATGGTAGTACAAAAAATAGTATTTAATTGATAAATTACAATTTTGTTTTTACCTTAAAAATTTTAAATTTTTTAAAATGCTTCATTAAATAAAAGAATATTATATTTAAATTACACTTTAATAAGAAAAAAAATTTTTTTTAAATTGCTACAAAAAAAATATTGTTAAAATATTTTTAAATACTGCTCCGTCTTTGTACCATTTTTAACTTCATTCAAATGTTGTAAATAATAAATATTACATTAATTTATGAAAAAAAATAAAAACATATCATAATATCATTAAATAAACCTAAAAATTAATTACATTATAATTACAATTATAAACAATATAGTTTTTTATAAAAATTATTAAAAAAAGAATTTATATTTATGTATCTTAAAACAAAATTTTATAATGTGATTATTAAACTTATTGAATGTAAATTTATTAATTAAATCGATAAATATAGTATTTAAAAAAATGTTTATATTTGTAAATGTTATATGAAAAATTTTATTTTTTACATTGGATATTTAATTTTATATGAATTTTTTTATTCTTCAAAATAAAAATTTAAACAATACATTTTTTTGCTCCATATCAATTTTTATTATGTTTTATCAATGACATTATATAGCTTTGATAAATTTATTTTTGTGTTTTTCCTTATTTTATTTCCATAGATGATCACTTTTCAATTTAATATTTTTCTACATTTTTCAGATTGAATCTTCATGTAGCTCATTCTTAAATTGCTTTAAAACATTTATATGATAAAATAATATTTTTGGCTTTGTTTAAAATTAAAATTAAATGATAAATATATTGTTTTTTGTTACAATTATTTTTTTAATATATATAAAAAATTTTTATATGTAAATATATTAAGTAACAGGTAAAATTATTTTAAAAAAAAGTTTGTTTTATATTTTTTATCAATTAGATCATAGAAATTAAATTTAAGACAAAGAAAGAAAAAAAAATTTATTATCACTTTTTTCTAAGAAAATGTTTTATGATATAATATAAACAATAACATATAATTAAGATACAACTTTGTCATTAAAACTTTAAAAAAATATTTATGTTTATTAGACACTTCTTAATGAATATAAAATAACTAATTTTATGATAGTTAAAAAAGTTTCATTTTATAGTAGAAACTAAGATTTATCTATATTGTAAACTTCTATCATTTCTACCAATTTATATTTAATAATTTATAATCGTTAATAACATTCTTTTATTTAAATTAAAAAAATGTTCATATTTTAGATAAAATGGAAATTATAAAAAAAAAAATTTTTATTTAATGAAAAATTATTAAAAATTATGTTTAAGTTATTTGATTTATTAAAATATCTTATACGCTATCAGGATCACCATAATCTTCAGTCGTCAATTTAACTGTTACTAAACAAATAATTTAAATTATTATTTTTAAAATGTAAAAATAATTTGTATTTTTATATTAATTTAATTACCTGGACCGTTATATGGAGTTGTAGTTTTTTTATTATCATAATCATTCCCTATAAAAAAAATAAAGTGAGTATAAAAAATTCCATTTAAAATTACAGTATTCTTTGTTAGCTTCTTCAGCAAGAAATATTCTTCTTATTCTTGTTAAATCATCATTCTAAAAGTTAATTATATTATTTATTTTTTAATTGCTTACATAATTTGATGAAAATTTATAATTTGAAAGTAATGCCATTGTAGTATTATTTAAGAACAAAAAAATACTAACAAAAATGATAGTAAAAATATAGTAAACCATTTTTACTTTGAGTTCAAGTTATGTTTTTTTTCTGTTTCAACCAAATATTTTATATTCAATTTATGTTAATCTTTGTTTTATTTTAAATAAATATAACAATTTTTTGAATAAATTTTTGAAAAAAATACTAAAGTATCTTTTTAATAATTTCTTTATTTAAATATACTTAATTATACAATTAGATTTTGTCAATAATATAAATTTTTTATTCATAAATTTTAATTAATATTTTAATATTTTATTATACTTTATCATAAGTGTAACTAAATAAAATTATAAAAATTTCATTTTATTATGTTTTTTTATAAAATAGATAGAAAAATGTTTAATTTTATTTAAAATTAAAATTAATTTTAATTTCTTATTTTATAAATTCTTATTTTTGTGTGTTTACATTAATAATGTTAAAAATGTTTTGAATATAATAAAATTATAACTGTGATTCTGAAATGATTCTTTAAAATTATAAAAGATATTTTAAATAAATGAATGATATTAATGACTAAAATATTTAAAAAGTCTATTTTTAAAGCAAGTTTTTTAGGAATTTAAAATAATATCTTATTAACTATTATATCATTTATGCTATTTCTTTCTATATGTGTATACGTCAAGTATCATGTTTTTGGTATTATTTTAAGACAATACATTTACTTATAATTTTTTTTTAGTACAGTAAAACGGAAAAAATAAATATATGTTAAACATAAAATAATCAATTAACAGAGTATTATAAAAATGAATTAACTAAAATAAGATTTTATTAATAATTACGAAGATTTATTAAATTAGTAAACAAACATTTTTACAAATCTTTTTAAAAAAAATATGTTACTTTTTTTCTAATTAATAATGTTTCAATTGCTAAATTTTATTTTTTAAAGTATTTTGGTAAAATTGTTTTATATATTGCTGATTGTAATGCTACTTATATTAAGCATTATCGATAAAAAGTAACTGAATGGATAAATGTAAAAAGATTAGAAAAGAGAAAGCAGTATATTTATTCATGGAAATTAATTACTCAATATAATTTATAAATATTATTTTGTTGTTCGTTTTTATTATTAATAAACATGTAGTTAACTTTAACATATACTTTATTAAACAATACAATGGAAGAAGACTTTCCAATAGAAGAATTAATTTTTTTTAAAGTCAACCTGATCATAACAAAAATCATGGTAACTACAAGTCATTATATAAACAGATAAAAATATGCTATTTTTTGCAATATTTTGTACTATATTTTTCATGCTTATTTTACTTTGATTTTATAAATTTTTTAATAATTGGAAAAATAAGCTTGTTAAGCATACGTATGTAAAGCCTTTTTAAAATGAAAATTTACAACTATTTTTTTTAATGTTTACATATCAAATAATTAAATTTTTAGTTTTTGTAATATTTTTCTAATTGGAACTAATTATAATACATTATTCTTTTTTACTTTTTAAATATTTTATGAATTAAATGTTTAAATTTTTAATGATACTATTTTTATTAAAAAATCTACTTTATAAACATTAAATTACGTCAGTAGTGTTTCTTTACAACTAATGATAATAATTGATTATAATAAATTTTTACACGTTAATAGCATATTTAAATAATACATTTATTTGTAAATTAATAAAAAAATATCAATCAAAGATATATAATATAAAATAATTTATGTTGATTAACATTGATAATGTAATTTTAATAATAATCAAACTATGGAGTATAAATATTTTTATGATTTTTTAAAAAGTTATTACTAATTGTTAAATGTTAATCATAAAGAAAATATAAAAAAATGAAAAATATAAAGTGGTTAAAATATTATAAATTAGCTAAAAATTTTTTTATGATTTTTAATTTATCTAAATACTACAATATTAAAGTAACTAAAATTTTTGTTCATTTTATCCATACAACTTTAATTAATTTTGTAAATGTTTAAATTAAAAAAATTTTTACCAAATATTTATTTTTTATGAAAAATAATCTTTTTCTATTTTATTACAATTATATTAACTATTAATACATTAAATTATATAAAATGATATAAATATAATTAAAATAGTTTTGATAGCAATTAAATTATTTCCATAAATAATATTAAAACTATTTTTATAATATGTCAAATTTAAATTTCAAGATTCATTATGGTTATAAAATAATGTAGATGAAAAATATAATAATTAGTAAACATTTGAATGTAAATATATATGCATTAAGCAATTAAAATGCGATAAAACAATTAAAAAATATATTAATTTTATCATATATTTAAATTAATTTTCTTTACAACATATTTATATTTATAACTTTTGCCAATATATTTTAAAAACGATATTATTATAAAATTTCTTTTATTTTATTCTTCTTTAAAATCATTAAAAAGAAACATCAAATTTTGGAAATTTTAAAAATTTTAATATTGTTAATACAAAATAATTTTAAATATTTAAAAAGTTATTAAAATCTTTGAATTATTAGTTAAATTTTGAGTTATCATGCAGTGACGAAAATTTTTAAAATTAATATTTTAAAATATATTTAATCATTTATAATTTTATAATAAAATGTATTATATGGACCAAACAAATACATTAAAAATTGTTTCAGAAGATTTAATTGTCAATATTTGGTTAATGTATTTTTTTAAATTCATTGTTTTTTTTACTGTTAATAATAAATGAAAATTTATTTCAAATTAATTAAATCTTTTACAAAGTGTTTGTTTAATATAGTATTTATTAGATAGAAATGTTCAAATTTCAAAAACAATTTTTATATTTTTTAATATTTTTTTTTCTAACTAATATTAATAAAAGTTTTGATAATAAACTTATTTATATAAAATAAATTAATTATGAAAAATTATTTTGGGTATTTCAATATAAAATAAACAGTTCTAACATTAAAAAATGCACTCATAACTATAATTTCAATTATTTTTTTAAATGATAAATTTTTTTATAATGATATTGCAGCATAAAGTACAAAAAATAGCAACATTGACATCTGCTACAAAAGTGTTTTCAAGTTATCTTAGCATGAAGTTTATTTAAAGTGTAAACAAAGGATAAAAAAACCGTTTTTTTGTTAATATCTTGTAAATAACAATTTTTAAGTAATATATAAACTTTTAAAATAAGATTTATAATGTTTTAAACTTTTAAAGAACAACAATTTATTAGAAAAAAAAATAATCAATTTACAAAAGATATTTTGTAAAAAATACATAGCATTTAGTTTTAAGTACTATTAGCTTTTCATATCTTTTTTCACCATTTAAATAAATTAAAAAAAATTTTTTTAAGTTTTTTTTGTCATAAATTAAAATTTTTATAGCCATAATTATTTACGAAATTTTTTTTTAATGTAATGATAAATTATGTAACTTTTGATGTTTATTCAAAAGACATTAATTTAGCTAGAAACAATCATTTGTTCGTAAGGTATAGGCTATAACAAATTTATTGTAATTTTAAAATTTTTCTTCAAGTACAGAAAAAAAAACATTTTAAAATTATTTTTTTATGAAAAATTAAAAATCACCTAGAGCAAATTTTGTCAGCTTTAATATAAAACAATCAAAAAAAAAATTATGATAAAATATATGTGTTGTTATGGAATGTAAATTTTATCCCTATATTTAGCAAAAGTAATAATATCAAATTAGTGTAGAGCACTAAATAAGGCTACTCATACTTAAAAAACCACAAAATAACCTTTTATTATATTAAAATTTTGTTCTTTTTGCAATTACATAAATTTTTCAATTTATAATAATTATATAAAAAACAAACGTAACCTTAATATATTAATATTGTATTTTTTTAAAACAATAATTAAATTTACTTACTCTTTTTAATAATTATTAATATTCAAGGATTTTATGCAAAATGGATGCACTTACTAGTAAATTCTTTTTCTAGAATATAATTTAATTTTTAAAATAAAAAAAATTCTTACAATTGTTTCTTTAGAAAAATATAACAGAAATAACTTATTATTATCCAACTTACTAAATTAGTCATAAAACAGAAGAGAGTTATATCAAATTACATAATCTATTCATACTATATTACAATTTTTTTAAACCATGAGCAATAAAAATTAAAAATTGTTAAAATGATAATCATGTCTAAATTATGAATTAATTAAGTCCCATTTAAATGAGATAAAAAGTATTAGAAAAAAACATTCCGTTTTTTAAGATAAAAAGTAAAAAAATGTAATGTTATTTTTATAATTCTTTTTTTCCACGTTTGAAAAAAACCTCAAATTTAGCTTTTTAAGAAAAAATAAAAAATCTGCTAGCAATTTTTGTTATCTATATTAAAAAAAATTCATGTAAAAATATATCTAACAATAAGAACATTGAAAAAACTAATTTTTTTTAAAATGAAATTCATTAATATTATCTCAATATAATACGAATACTCCTTTCCAAGTTCGCACAGGCTCTGATTAAAAAAAAAATAAAATGGTACAAAACATTTTTAAACTTTAATTTTATCCATATTTTAATAGATTTCTACGTTTACTATCTTTGCTAATCAGAATTACTGGCCTAGTAAATCATTATTAATAATGTCAAAAAACTTAACACTGTTCTGTTTTGTAATAGAAATATCAAAAACTTATTTTCTCTTCATTCTTTTCTAAAAAGCAAACAACCTAAACTTCATCTACACGGTGTTTTCCATTGTAAATCTGTTTATGTATTTTAGTTTCATTTATTTTCATAACGTTAGCTTTTTTGTCGATTACACAATCTTTGATTTCAAAAACATTTCCAACAAGTAGTTGTAAATAAACAAAGATAATAAATAATACCAGTCGATAGACGGCATTATATAGGCGGATACAGGGAGTATAAAAAGGAGAAGAAATAAGAAAAGAAGTTAGTTGTTATTCAGAAAAGTTAGTCTGCTCAAGAAAGAGAAGTACCAGTCCAACTCTGCTTATAAATATTCTTAGTTTATTATTTGTATTTTTCTGTTGTTATCAATCTAATAAATGTATTTAATGAATAAATCTGTTTCATCTATTCTCCTTGGAGAGCCCACACCGCTACATCAACTCTCAACAGAGATGAGAACCATGGGCACCATAAGGAATGCAAACAATCGCACTCCAAAGTTTTACACTTAGCGATTATTAGCCTTGTTAACGTTTTTTTATAAACCATAAATAAGCCATGTAAAAGAATCTTACTTAAAAAGGTGATAACTGGTAAAAAAAATTCTGTTCTTGACATTCACACTTTTTCTATAGTTTTTTGTTCTGCTTTTAAAAAACGATTTTATTTTTTGAAAAGAAGTTATGTTTCCACTTGTTTGACATTCCATTTCTTTTTAATTATTTTTCATTCTGCAAAAACTTCAGAGTAACCTTTTGTCAAAGAAAATTTTTTTTTAAGAATTTTGTTGATAAAATTTATGTTTTATTGAATGTTTTTAAAATAAATTTTTTATGTTTATAGTATAAATAGATTGATTTGTGATCAAATTTTAATGTAATAAATAATTTTTCCTTTTTTTTATTACTATTTAAAATAACGCAAATTTTAGTTAATAAATAGTTATATTTTATAATAAATAACTTGTTTTTTTTTCGTTATTTAACGTTAAAATAAAGTTTACTTGTGCAATAAACATTTTTTCGTTTTTTTTGTTTTTTTATTTATTTGATTTTGGCTAATACTCAGTGTAAAAAAATTCTTAGTTAAAAATTTTATTTTAAATGACTTTTAAACTTAAAGATAATCGCATCAAAAAGTATAAAAATAAGTACATATTAAAAAATTCCTAGATTTTTTAAACAATCACATTTAATGCACTAGAAATTATTATCAAATAATATTGATTTAAAAAGCGAAGATGTAATTGTTTGCTTTAAGGTTCATAAAAAAATGTATTATTGTAAAGTGTAAAAAATATTTTATATTTACTTTTACTTTTATGGTTTACATTTTTTTTCTAAATTAGATTAGTATAAATCTATATACAATTATTTTAGCTATTTTTATAAAACAAATTTATTTATATATTTTTAGTTTTTTGAATTGTAAATTTTTTGTATCTTTTATTGTACTAGTGATGAATAAATATGTCTACAAATAATATTATTTTTTTTCTCTTTAAATTTTCTTTTAAAAATAATTAATTGATTTATATATATTAAGAAACTTTATTTAGAAAACATATTTATAATGAGTATATTGATAAATAATATTTCAAAATAATTCTATATTATTTTTAAATCATATTTTTATTAGATTTTTGATGAACGCTGATGAAACAATCAAAATTTTTTTAGTATCTAAAGGTTATTTAACCTTCAAAAATATTAACAAAAAAATGTTAAAAATAAAATTGTTTTAATAACTGATACTGATTCTAAAATTGGAAAATTAATAAGATTAGAATTTGAAGAAATTAAATCAAAAATTGTTATTTGGAATATCATTGAAAAAAAAACTAATGAAGCAATGATTTTCAAAGAATGTTACATTTGAATCTTGGGTTTACAAAGTAGATATTAGTAAAAAGTAACAAATATATTAAACATGAAATAAAGTAATATTAGAAGTATCAGATGCTAATATTTTAATAAATAGTGTAGGAATTGTAACAAGAAAAATATTTTGTGAATGTTATAACAAGTTTATAGAAATAACAATGGCTATAAATATAATATCTCATTTTTTTAAAACAAAATCTTTTTATTATTAGTGTTAAACAGAATTCATAGTCAATTAGTTTCAATAACATCAGCAGCTAAAAATTTGGTGTTACACGAATTATTTATTAATGTGCATCTAAATTTGGAGTTGTTGGATTTTCTAAAGATTAATCAGATAAACTGTTATATGTTAAAATAAGATAATATTAATGTTACTATTATTTGTCCATATTGTATTCCTAATAAAATGTAGATGGTGTTGTGACAAAAACATCAAACGTTTTTCTTATTTTAAAACTTGAATATGTAAATAAAATAATGGAAGCTGTTCTAATAAATACTAAATAATTGTAAATTTTTTAATGTAAATACTTATCTTAAATTATAAATAAATTAAAACTTTAAAATATTCATCATATACGATTTATTAAAAAAAATTTAGAAAAAATATTTTTGATATAACATTTAACTTTAAGTGATAAAGAATAGTTTAAGAATTTAAAAAAATTAATAGTTTTTTTCCAATTCCGTACAAACTTATTTTTTTTATTTAGAAGCAAAAAAATATTTTATGAAAATAAATAAGTATATATCAAAAAAAGTCACAAAAATTATTTAAAAACGATAATTCATTAATGAGTTTTATAACGTAAGAATTAAAAAGAAATCTTTTTAAGTAATTACACGATCTTGACAGGACTCGAACCTGCAATCTTCTGCTCCGAAGGCAGACGCGTTAGCCATTACGCTACAAGATCGCACAAGAAAAAAATTTATATATCCTTGAGAGTTTACATAATTATTTATTGTATAATTATCTTTGTTTTTCTAAACCAGTATGTTACATGTAACAAATATCAATATTTTAGTAATTAACAAATTATTTATTATAATATTAAATTAAATTTATTTTAATATTCAATAGTTTCCCTACTGTATAACATTATATTTTAACAAATAATTCGAATTAGAGATAATTTTTTCATCTGTTACCAAAAACAAAAATTAACATTGACAGTTTTATACATTTTTTGACATAAAAAGTTTAATTTTAATAAATGTCGTAATTTATTGCTTTTATATTTCTAATGCCCCTTTAATTTTTGCAAAAAAAATGACCGTTTAATTTATTGAAACAACTAAATCTGGATAAAATAAAAACTATAAAGTTAAAGATTTTTTTAAAAATGTTTAATTAATAAGAAAGATTTATTTATAAAATATATATAATTTTTTACCTATTTATATTTATGCATAATAACTAAATGTTTCAGAATCATATTACAAAAGAAATTTTTAAATTAAACTTTTTAACTGTAAGAATAAAAAATTGACTGTTATAATGTACATTTTTTATAGATTATTTATCTAAAAAAAACTAAATTATGTTTAATCATTTTAATAGATATTTATAATTTAAAAAATGTTTCATCATTTAATTTTGTTCAATGGCAAAATGTGCTTTAAAAGTACTTTTTTGTAAAAAAAATAAACACGTCGTTATTTTTTTATTATATTATTAATATTTTATATGTAAACTCAAATAATATTTTAAAGACCAGTAGTTCTGATATGGTCAATAGTCTACTCTATCTCCAAATAAAAACAATAGACTCTTTTTTATCAACACTTTTTTATAAAGTTCAAAAACCTTACAAAATATTAAAATTTCATAATAAGTATAAAGAAAGAAACGTTTTGTAAATCCGTAACGTTACAAGATTAAATTATAATTTTTCTACCTTCACTCAATCTTAAACTAAATGGTTTATAATTTGCTCTTATTTAGGTTTTTACAATAATTTAACCTATAAAATTACAATAAATTAATACAAAAGAATACTAGTGTACGGATTCAGTAACGTAGAATATAAATTAACAATAAAATACGTGAAATAACAATCTCATAAAATTTTCACGTTTATATATTTTTTTTAGAAAGAAAAAGTTCAAAAACTTCTATTTAAAGAATCATAGTATTCAAAACATAATTAAAAGAGAGTATCATTAATATAACAGTTACGTTATATTACTATAGAAGATAATAATTTTGTTTATAAAATTACTATTTGATTAGATATTAAAAATTATTAATAAATACAAAATCTTAAAAGTATATTATTACTTTATATTGTTAATTAAATTAAACTAACGTTTTATTTTTTTTAAATACCATCAATAAATTTGTTTTTTTTTTTCAAAATAATATCTTTTTGATATATAATTAGATGTCAGTTTTTTAGTTAACGGTTTATTTTTATCAAGAAAGTTTTTTATAATTCATTATTTTTACAAAATACATATATTACATTAAAAATTTTTAACTATGTATACTATTTATTAAAAAATATTAAGTCATTATTATAACAATAATAGTTCCTGTTATTAAAATATTTCTAAAATATTGAAATTTTGGCTTTCAGCACATTTTTCAATGACTTGTTTTATTTTAAAAATTATTTTAGTGTTAAAAAAATAAAAAACAGAGTTTTAATGAATAATTAAACATTAAGCAACTGATTTTTCACCCAAAAGATTCACAAGTACGTTACCAGAAGTGCCAGAACCGCCTTTTTTTAAAAGTAATCATGACCAACAAGTCTACCAAAAACATCTTGTGAATTTTATTTTTTTTTTCAAAATATTTGTCTATTAAAACAACTAAACATTGCTTTCTTTCAACTTTCTTACTTAATTTTTTTTAGTTCTTGTTTACCTTAATTTAATTATTTTTGTATTCCTTTTTGTTTATTTTTTAATCTTTGTGTAATATCTTAAATTGATTTATTCTTTTTTTTTCTTAGGTTTTTATTTTTTTATTTGTTTTTTTGCTTTTTCCAATGTAAATTTTTTCAAAGTTGTTTACCTTTTCTAATAATACTTATATATATCTTATGTCTTAAAAAATTTAGTATTTTAATATTATAAAAATTAACTTTGAAAAAATTATTACAAATTATTGAAATGATTTAATTAATTTATGTATTTAAATAGTTAATAAAATAATAATTAATATTTAAGATTTTTTAAAAATATTTTATGGTGGTAATAAAATACCATAGTATAAAAATAAAAAAAATTTCTTTTAATTATTTTTTTTAAATGCTGCATAGTTAAAAAATATGCAAAATCGATAAATTTTTTATTATTTTAAAATTAAAAAACAGTTTTACTATATTTTATCCCATGACAAATAATTAAAAAGCATACAAATAATTTCTCCATATGTGTTTTCATACATTTGTTATTAAATAAATATTTTTTTTACTTTATTGTTTTGACCTTTAATTTTTGTTAATATAATTTTTAATTTTTTTTATAATTTTTTAAAAAGGTAAGTATAATGATGAATATTCAAAATAATTTTGCTTTAAAAATAAGCTTTAATAATCATGATGATAATTAACTCTACATTTATTAAAACTTTTTAATAAAATAAAAAGTAGTAAAATATTTTATTTAGAGATTCAATTTTTGTAAAAACATACCATAATACAATATAACCAACTACCTCAATTACTTAAAACTCTTAACATTCTTCGGATATACAATGAAAATATATCAGATAGCTTTATATAGTCAAAAAGTTATAAAATACGAAAAAATTACACAGTAGCTATATTAGAAATATAACAAATTTACATAAAATATAAATAATTAATACTGAGGTATTACAATTTCTTGCTTATAAATTTATGCTTTTTTGAAGTAATACTTCGTTCAATTAAATTTGAAGGTAAAACAATTTTATTTCATTAATACTATCATTTATCAAAATTAAACATCATTTTCAATGACCATATCTTCCAACTAAATATAAATAAATTTGGTAACATTAATTTGTTTAATAATTAGTTTAATCAAATTTTAAAGTTCACGAAACAAAAAATTTAAATTTTCAATCTAAAATAAATAAACAACTAGTTGTAATTTTGATGTGAATTCATGGAAACCTTGTTAGTGACTACAAATGAAAAATTATTAAAAAAAAATTGAGCAATTTACTTTATTTATAATAAACGTTATCAAAAAAATATGTAAAGAATTAAAAGTAAGAGTATAAAATGTTTTCCTTTCTTTACATAGTGTGATGCATAAGAAATCTTTGTCTGGTAAAATTGTTTAATATTTAAAATTACTTATTTTTTTTAAAAAAATAAAAAAATGAATTTTTAAAGATTAAAGAAATAATCTAAAAAAAGGTAACAAGAATTATATTAAAAAAACTTTATGCGTAAATCAGGTTATTTATAATTGTCCTAAAAAACGATAAACAAAAACCAATAATTTTACTCAAATTGTATAATTTATGTTCACTAATAAATGTTTAAAAACATGTATCATAATCTAAATATAAGAAGTCATTTACGTGATAGATTAGTTTAAGATAACTGATGTACTGTAAAGCATTTGACATTTTAAAATAGCGTTATACAAATATTAAAAAAAAATACTACAGGAATACTTTTTTACTATAAAATATTATTCACCTTATTTGAAGATTCAATCATTTTATTTAATTACATTTAATAAACTTTTATTTCGTGATTATGAAAAGTAAAATGAAATTACTTATCTTTTTAAGTTACCTTAAATATTTTTTAAAATTTAAAAAAAAATTTTTTTATTATTCAATATTGATAAATAAAAAAAAGAAATAATTTATACAGTAATATAATAAAAATCATTTCTACTATTCTACTGTGTATAATTTCAAATTAAAAATAACATTAACTTTTGATTGTTTTCATTTAAAAATTTTTTTTTAAATTTAAAGTCTCAAGATAGACAAATTTAAAAAAATGTTTATATTATTATTTATGAAAATAATTTAATATAAATAGAGAGTAAAATTAACAGAAAGATAAAATTTTTAAAAAAGTTGTTTTATCCAAGCACAGAAAAATAATCAGGTGAACGTATTTTAGTTATTTTTACATAAACAAATAGAAATCACAAGTTTTTTGTTTATAAATTATCAAAACATCTAATTTATTAACAGTGTTATGAATTGATTTATTTTATTTAAATTTCTTCAAGTTTGCTTTCGATAATCGTTTAAGGTCAACCATGTAGCACTGATTTTTTAAAAATATTAATATCATTTTTATGATAAACTAACTATAGAAAAATATAATTTTTATAAAAATAATCATAATATATTTATATATTTTAAAGCTACAAAAAAAAATTAAAACTGATTTAAGGGATAACTTTAGTTTATAAAAAATTGTAAGTTAATAAAATTTTGTATTAATTATAATTTAATATAGTTGACCAAAATTTCTACTTATTTTACCTTCGTTCTAAATTAAGAATTCAACAAAAAGTTTTGATTTTTTTTATTTTTTAGTTGTTTTTTTAAAACAAAATAAAATTTATTTAAAAGACAATACAAATTATTATTTATTTATAAAAAGTTTTTGTATGAGTAAACAAAAAATACAATAATAAAACTTAAAATAAAATTAAGTTATTATTCAGCTTGTTTAAAAGTAAAAGTCATTAAACTATGTCCAGAAATTCCTTTGTAAAATAAAAGAATGGAATTTGATTCTGATGTAAGTGTTATATATCTCCAATGATGGCCACATAAAAGCAAACCAGTAGCACCTTTGTCTTTTCTATATTTAACTTGATAAGCAATGTCTTCAGTACAAATGTTTCCATTATATGGTGCATTTACATAGGTTAATTGAAGTATAATTTTTTTACCATTGTCAGTTTTTAAAAAAACATAACAATTCATTTGTCCTTGTAGTATAATAGGGATTCCAGTTTTATTAACATTAAAAAAAGTTGGACCACATTTTTCATCACTTTTAATTATCTTATCACATAAATCTCCCGTGTAACCAGTAGGGCAAATACATCTACTACAATTGTTAAAATCTGGATAACCACCATTTTTGCATGAAGTAGTAGTTTCTGTTGGCTGTATTCTTTTACCAGTTTCATTTTTTACCCAATTACACCAATTGCAATAACATAAATTGATTTGTTTATAATCATTAAAAGTCATTTTTTTGCTTTGTCCCATCATTAAATCATATTCTGGCTCCAATTTTGATTCTGTGACTTTATAACCAAAAACTTCCTTCCAAAAAGTAGAAAAAGCATATGGACCATAATGCATTAATGAGGAAAAATCGTAAGAAGTTGAATAGTTTTTATAAAATGAGTAATTTTGTATTTGAAAATTTGTATTTTCACTATTATACATATTATCAAAGTTTATTCTAACGTATTTATCTCTATCCATTCTTGTATGTTCATGAACCAAGCCTAAAGCATGTCCTATTTCATGTAAAATAAGAAATGGATTTTTATAACAGGCTGGTGTAAGCTTAATAACTTGAAAGTATTTGCTGTCTACAAGTCCAATATGTGAGGCACATTCTGTATCTTCTTTGAAATATAATCCTTGTGTATTATTATTAAATTCGGTTTTTTCTTCAAATTTAATACAAGTATTATCTGTTATTTCTTTTATTGCTTTTTTTACATTTTCAGTTGAGACAGGAGATGCGACAAAAAAATTGATTGGAAATTTCCATGGATCATATTCATCCTTTAAAATATCTCTTTTGTAATCAATATGAGTATCTTCAAAAATAACATCATTGCTTACTAAAAAATATTTACATACTATTTAGAAAATAGAAAATTACCTATTATTTTATTATAGTTATAAGATAAATTTCGGTACATATACCAAAAACACTAAAAAAAAATTTCAAAAAATTTCAAAAAAAAATGTGTCTTACAATTATTAATATAAAAAAAATGGTAGTGAAAATATAAATATATGCTGTTGCTTTCATATTAAAAATGGTCAAAAAAATATGAAAAAAAGTCATCTTTTATATCCAAAACAATTTGTTTAGCATATTATACACAAATTAAATTAAATTTTATTATTTGAATAAAATTATTATTAAACATCATATATTATTTTTTATTTAGTTTTCAATCATTAAAAAATATATAAACATTTTAAAAGTAATTATACATTTTAAAAAATGTTTAATGGCTAAAATTTTTTTTGAAATAAAATATATTTATAGACTTTACTTTTAAAATAATTACATTGAAAAAAATCAATATTATATTTTTTGTAGTCGAAGAAGCAAAATTAAAAAAACAAACAAAAAATGATGAATATTTATTTTTAGACAAAAAAATTTTAAATAATTTTTTGAAAATCAAACGTATTTTAACTAGTTACTACTAGTTAACTTAAAAGCAAAATATATTTTTTAATATATTTATTTTTTAATTTATAAACAATGATTTAATCATATAGAGAATATTATAACTTATTTAAATACTTTTAAATTAAAAAGATTAAATAAAAATATTACTTTAGAAATCAAAACATTTTTTAAGACTTATTTTGTACTTTTTAAATCATACAAGTTATAATATAATATTATTATGTAACATAAAACCTTTTATAGCATGCAAAACAAAATACTAGTTGATAATAACATTAAAATTATACTAAGCACTTTTAAAACATAATAAATGCATTTTAGAAACAATTTAAAGATAATAAATTAAATTTTGCTAAAAGGTCAAAAATATTAATTAATGAAAAAAAAAGTTATTTTTTAAATTTATCCATTAAGAGTATTTAAATCTTTCTAAAATAAATATTTAAAATTAAAAGTAGTTTAAAGATAATAATTTTTTTTAAATTAAAGTATTATATAACAAAATTGTAGAAAAAATTATAAAACATTATACTTCTTTTAATAATCAATATTACAAAAATTTACTAAAAATATTTCTTAAACTTTAATAAATATTTGAAGACAGTTTAGAATTATAAAAAGATAAAACAATACATTTTGTGTAGACATTGTTGAATCAAATTTTTTTCAATTTAATCAAAATAAACGATAAAACTTATTGATAAATTAAGTAATAAAGTATGGTAAATCAGTAATCGTTAAAGAATATTCTATTTTATTGTATCTGTACCATAATACTTTAAATGATTTTTAACTGTAGATAAAGTTCTAATATTTAATCGACTGGTTATTTATTTATTTCAATTCCCAATTTAATTTATTAATTAATGTTATAAAAGTTATGAAATCATTTAAATTTAAATGTTTAAATTATTTGATTTTTAAAATTTTTCAGCCCTATTGTATTTAGATTCATTTAAGCAAGAAAGTAGTTTAGCTGTAGCAAAGCTTTGTATGTTTATTTTGTACTTTTCAGTTTCGGTAGGGACAAATTTTAAATGATAATTCTTATCAAAAAAAGTGATAAATTTTATTCAAAGGTATTTGATATTTGATAACTGAATTGTCAGGAAAACAATGATGAAATAATTAGATCAATTGATATAATAATCATCAAGATAATTAACTTTTTCTAACAGTCATTTTTTCACAAAATTGTTTTTCCAAATTAAGTGTTTTTTTGCAGAAATAGAGTTTTTTAGTTTACTAGCTACCAAGAAAAAAGCCGTTGTTTTTTTATGAAGCAAGAAACTAGTTTTGGTCAAATTATGTAAGAAGAAACTAGAGATTCACTCACTTGAAGGTTAATCACAAGTACTCCTTTTTTGTAAATCCTGAGTCTGGAGCTCATAATCAGAATATTGAAAGAATGTGGGAAAGTGCCAAATGGAGCTAAAAGAAGCAGAAAGGTACTTCTAGAAATATGCTAGACAGTTTCCTTGCTGAATTCATGTGAAAGTAGAGAAATAAGCAAGAAAATCTTTTCATCCAAATCTTGCGTGATATAGCAACTTTCTGGCCGTCGGAAGAAAGCACGTAAAAAAAAGTAGAAAATTAACAAAATTTAATAATCTTTTAATTATTATATATGTAAAAGAATCTCCTCTACTCAAAAAAAAAATAAAATTTTTAATTTTTTCGTACTCTTTTTTTTAAACAAAATTTGTCCCTACCAAAACTGAAAAGTACCAAAAATTATTATCAATTTATTAAAATTTTTTGTATGAGCAAACAAAATAAAACAATAATAAAACTTAAAAAAAATTAAGTTATTATTCAGCTTGTTTAAAAGTAAAAATCATCAAACTAAAGTCGGAAATTCCTTTGTAAAATAAAAGAATTGAATTTGTTTCAGATTTAAGTGTTATAACTCTTGAATGATGACCACATAAAAGCAAACCAGTAGCACCTTTGTCTTTTCTATATTTAATTTGATAAGCAATATCTTCAGTACAAACGTCTTCATTATATGGTGCATTAACATAGGTTATTTGGAGTGAAATTTTTTTACCATTTTTGGTTTTTAAAAAAATATAACAATTCATTTTTCCTTTTAGTATTATAGGAATTCCAGTTTTATTAACATTAAAAAAAGTTGGACCACATTTTTTATCACTTGTAACGATTTTATCACATAAATCTCCTGTGTAACCAGTAGGACAAATACATTTACTACAATTTTTAAAATCTGGATAACCTCCATTTTTACATAATGTAGTAGTGTCTGTTGGTTTTGTTCTTCTACCTGTAGTATTATTAACCCAATTACACGAATTGCAATAACATAAATTAATTTGTTTATAATCATTAAAAGTCATTTTTTTACGTTGTCCCATCATCCAATCATATTCTCGCTCCAATTTTGATTCTATAGTTTTATAACCAAAAAGATATCTAAAATAGGTAGAAAAAGCATATGGACCATAATGCATTAATGAAGAAAAATCATAAAAAGTTGAATAGTTTTTATAAACTGGAAAATTATGTATTTTAAAATTTAGATTTTCACTATTTTGCATATTATTAGAGTTAATTTTAACGTATTTATCTCTATCTTTTCTTGTATGTTCATGAACCAAGCCTAAAGCATGTCCTATTTCATGTAAAATAAGATATGGGTTTTTGTAACAAGCTGGTGCAAGCTTAATAACTTGATAGGTTTTTGTGCTTAATTGTCCAACATTTGAAGAACATACTGTATCTTTGTAGAACACTAATCCTTTTTCATTATAATTTAATTCGGTTTTTTTTTCAAATTTAACACAAGTGTTATCTGTTATTTCTTTTATTGCTTTTTCTACATTTTCAGTTGAGACAGGAGCATGGACAAAATATTTAATTGGAAATTCCCATGGAGCATATTGGTCTTTTAAAATATCTCTTTTGTAATCAATATGAGTATCCTCAAAAATAATATCATTGCTTACTATAAAATATTTACATACTATTTAAAAAATATAAAAATACCTATTATTTTATTTTTGTTATAAGATAAATTTCGGTATATATGCCAAAGACACTAAAAAAAATTAAAAAAAAAAAATAAATGTGCTTCTTACAATTAATAATATAAAAGAAATAGTAGTAAAGATATAAATATAAATTGTTCCTTTCATATTAAAAATGGTGCAAAGAAATATAGAAATAAATCACTTTTTATATCCAAAAAAATTTGTTTAACATATTGTCCTCTAATTAGATTAAATTTTATTATTTGATTAACATTATTATTAACTATTTTATATTTCTTTTACTTAGTTTACACTCATATAAAAATGTATAAAAATTTCGAAAGTAGTTATACATTTATAAAAAATTTTTTATATTTAATAGTTTTTTTTGAAGTAAAATATATTTATAGACTTTACTTTAAAAAAAAGTTACATTAAAATAATCAATAATAAAATATTTGTAGTAAAAAAAGCAAAGTTTAAAAAAGCAAACAAATTATTTTGAATATTTATTTTTAGAAAAAAAAAATGTCAAAAAATTTAATGAATATAAATAGCTTTTCAACTAATTATTACTAGTTAAATTCAAAGCAAAAATAATTTTTTTATTTAATTTTTTTTTAATTAGTAATGCCGATCATAGGACGGCATTAGTAAAAGAGACGGATATAAAGGAGCAGTAGAAAAAAAAGAAAATAGTTCAGTTTCTTCACTTAGATTAGTCAGAAGACCTACCAACTTATTAATTATTATATTTTGTTGTTTTATTATTTGTTTTGATTAATAAATATATTGATAAAGAACTTTTGTATTACTATTCCCCTACTGAGAATTCTCGAGTTGCCGCTAGATCATTCCATGTCTAGGATTAAAACCATGGCCACCATAAGGAATTTATAAACATTGATTTAATCATATTTTAGGAAATTGTAACTTATTTAAATATTTTTAATTTAAAAGATTAAATGAAAATATTACTTTAGAAATCAAAACATTTTGTAAGACTTATATTGTGCTTTTTTAATCATTCAAGTTATGATTTAACCTTATTGTATAATGTAAGACTTTTGATGGCATATATAACAAAATACTAGTTGATAAATAAATTAAAATTATACTAAGTACTTTTTAAACATAACAAATGCATTTTAGAAACAATTTAAAGATAATAAATTAAATTTTACTAAAAGCTAAAAGATAATAATTAATGAAAAAAAAGTTATTTTAAAATTTATCTATTAAGAGTATTTAAATTCTTTTAAAATAAATATTTAAAATTAAAAGTAATTTAAAGATAATAATTTTTTTTAAATTAAAGTATTATATAACAAAATTGTAGAAAAAATTATAAAACATTATACTTCTTTTAATAATCAATATTACAATAATCTACTAAAAATATTCCTTAAACTTTTATAATGATTGAAGACAGTTTAAATATTTAAAATGATAAAACTATGCATTTTTTGTATATATATATTGAATCAAATTTTTTCCAATTTAATCAAAATAAACGATAAAACTTATTGATAAAGTAAGTTATAAAGTATGGTAAATCAGTAATCGTTAAAGAATATTCCATTTTATTGTATGTGTACAATAATATTTTTAAATTATTTTAAGCTATAGATAAAGTTCTAATATTTAATCGACTGGTTATTTATTTTTTTTAATTCCTGATTTAATTTATTAACTAATGTTATAAAAGATTTTTTATCATTTAAATATGAATATTTTAATTGTTTGATATTTAAAATTTTTCAGCACTATTGTTTTTAAATTTATTGAAGCAAGAAAGTAGTTTAGCTGTAGCAAAGCTTTGTATGTTTATTATTATTACAAGTAAAAAATTAAAATTATAAAGTTTTTGCATTTTGTTTCTATTATGTATTATTAGTATCAACAATTTACTTTTTTCGATTTTTATGCATAATATTTTTAACTACTATCTTAGAAACATGCTTTTAACAAATAACAATAAAAACAAAAATTTTAATAAAGTAAGTATAAAAACTTTTAATAAAAATGTTTGATTTCAATAAAATAATTTTATAAAATTTATTTTAATCAGAAATCAATCTTATTTTAAAACATTTTAGCTTATTTAAAATAAACATATTTTTATAAATAAAAAAGTTTTTTTTTTTAAATCATGACAAATTAAACTAATAAAATTTTTTTTTTAAATAATATTTAAAAAGTAAACTTTAATAAAAAAAATGTATTATTTTATTTTAAATATAATAAAATAATATTTGATAATTTTTAATATACTTTTCTGATAGCATCAAGATGTTTACAAAACAAAATAATTTATAAATTTAATAAAATTTTTTATGTGCATAAATAAAATTGA